>NW_026989793.1:1500000-1682970 GCF_036321535.1 Camelus dromedarius | reverse complement strand
ACAGTCGAGCGCTGCGTCGTTCCCTTGGTGCTAGATGAACGAACGTCTCTCCACTTGCTTATTTCCGAGAGATAAGTGTGTGTGAAAGCCGACCTTCACCTAGCTTGTTCGGAACACAAAGTTTCTTTTCAGTTGCAAACTCCATTCCATACATATATATGGGGAGGTACTAGCTCCAACTCGGTTTTACAGTGAAAACTGCAGGAACTTCAAACCGGCACTAGTAAACAGACTGAGAAAGCAGAAAAAAAGGTTCTACTGCGTCCCGTACCCTTGGTGCTTGATGAACGAACGTCTCTCCACTTGCTCAGTTCTGAGATTAAATTGTGTGTGAAAGCCGTCCTTCACCTAGCTTGTTGGGAACACAAAGATTATTTTCAGTTGCAAAGTCCATTCCATACATATATATGCGGAGGTACTAGCTCCAACTCGGTTTGACAGTGAAAACTGCAGGAACTTCAAACCGGCACTAGGAAACAGACTGAGAAAGCAGAGAAAAAGTTTCTCCTGCAACCCGTTCCCTTGGTGCTAGATGAACGAACGTCTCTCCACTTGCTCAGTTCTGAGAGATAAGTGTGTGTGAAAGCCGTCCTTCACCTAGCTTGTTGGGAACACAAAGTTTCTTTTCAGTTGTAAAAACCATTCCATACATATATATGGGGAGGTACAAGCTCCAACTCTGTTTGACAGTGAAAACTGCAGGAACTTCAAACCGGCACTAGGAAACAGACTGAGAAAGCAGAGAAAAACTCTCTCCTGCAACCCGTTCCCTTGGTGCTAGATGAACGAACGTCTCTCCACTTGCTCAATTCCGAGAGATAAGTGTGTGTGAAAGCCGTCCTTCATCTAGCTTGTTGGGAACACAAAGTTTCTTTTCACTTGCAAACTCCATTCCATACATATATATGGGGAGGTACAAACTCCAACTCGGTTTTTCCAGTGAAAACTGCAGGAAATTCAAACCGGCACTAGGAAACAGACTGAGAAAGCAGAGAAAAACTCTCTCCTGCAACCCGTTCCCTTGTTGCTAGATGAACGAACGTCTCTCCACTTGCTCAGTTCTGAGAGATAAGTTTGTGTGAAAGCCGTCCTTCAGCTAGCTTGTTGGGAACACAAAGTTTCTTTTCAGTTGCAAACTCCATTCCATACATATATATGGGGAGGTACTAGCTCCAACTCGGTTTCACAGTGAAAACTGCAGGAACTTCAAACCGGCACTAGGAAACATACTGAGAAAGCAGAGAAAAAGTGTCTCCTGCAACCCGTTCCCTTGGTGATACATGAACGAACGTCTATCCACTTGCTCAGTTCTGAGAGATAAGTGTGGGTGAAAGCTGTACTTCAACTAGCTTGTTGGGAACACAAAGTTTCTTTTCAGTTGCAAACTCCATTCCATTCATATATATGGGGAGGTACTAGCTCCAACTCGGTTTGACAGTGAAAACTGCAGGAACTTCAAACCGGCACTAGGAAACAGACTGAGAAATCAGAGAAAAACTCTCTCCTGCAACCCGTTCCCTTGGTGCTAGATGAACGAACGTCTCTCCACTTGCTCAGTTCTGAGAGATAAGTTTGTGTGAAAGCCGTCCTTCAGCTAGCTTGTTGGGAACACAAAGTTTCTTTTCAGTTGCAAAATCCACTCCATACATATATATGGGGAGGTACAAACTCCAACTCTGTTTTACAGTGAAAACTGCAGGAACTTCAAACTGGCACTAGGAAACAGACTGAGAAAGCAGAGAATAAGTCTCTCCTGCAACCCGTTCCCTTGGTGCTAGATGAACGAACGTCTCTCCACTTGCTCAGTTCTGAGAGATAGGTGTGTGTGAAAGCCGTCCTTCACCTAGTTTGTTGGGAACACAAAGTTTCTTTTCAGTTGCAAACTTCATTCCATACATATATATGGGGAGGTACTAGCTCCAACTCTTTTTGACAGTGAAAACTGCAGGAACTTCAAACCGGCACTAGGAAACTGACTGAGAATGCAGAGAAAAAGTATCTCGTGCAATCCGTTCCCTTGGTGCTAGATGAACGAACGTCTATCCACTTGCTCAGTTCCGAGAGATAAGTGTGTGTGAAAGCCGTCCTTCACCTAGCTTGTTGGGAACACAAAGTTTCTTTTCAGTTGCAAAAACCATTCCATACATATATATGGGGAGGTACTAGCTCCAACTCGGTTTTACAGTGAAAACTGCAGGAACTTCAAACCGGCACTAGGAAAGAGACTGAGAACGCAGAGGAAAAGTGTCTCCTGCAACCGGTTCCCTTGGTGCTAGATGAACGAACGTCTCTCCACTTGCTCAGTTCTGAGAGATAAATGTGGGTGAAAGCCGTCCTTCACCTAGCTTGTTGGGAACACAAGGTTTCTTTTCAGTTGCAAACACCATTCCATACATATATATGGGGAGGTACTAGCTCCAACTCTGTTTGACTGTGAAAACTGCAGGAACTTCAAACCGGCACTAGTAAACAGACTGAGAAAGCAGAGAAAAAGTGACTACTGCGACCCTTTCCATTGGTGATAGATGAACGAACGTCTCTCCAATTGCTCAGTTCAGAGAGATATGTGTGTGTGAAAGGCGTTCTTCACCTACCCTGTTGGGAACACAAAGTTTCTTTTCAGTTGCAAACACCATTGCATACATATACATGGGGATGTACTTACTCCAACTCGGTTAGACAGTGAAAACTGCAGGAACTTCAAACCGGCACTAGGAAACAGACTGAGAAAGCAGAGAAATAGTGTCTCCTGCAACCCGTTCCCTTGGTGCTAGATGAACGAACGTCTCTCCACTTGCTCAGTTCTGAGAGATAAGTGTGTGTGAAAGCCGTCCTTCAACTATCTAGTTGTAAACACAAAGTTTCTTTTCAGTTGAAAACTCCATTCCATACATATATATGGGGAGGTACTAGCTCCAACTCGGTTTTACAGTGAAAACTGCAGGAACTTCAAACCGGCACTAGGAAACAGACTGAGAACGCAGAGAAAAAGTCTCTCCTGCAACCCGTTCCCTTGGTGCTAGATGAACGAACGTCTCTCCACTTGCTCAGTTCTGAGAGATAAGTGTGTGTGAAAGCCGTCCTTCAGCTAGCTTGTTGGGAACACAAAGTTTCTTTTCAGTTGCAAACTCCATTCCATACATATATATGGGGAGGTACTAGCTCCAACTCGGTTTTACAGTGAAACTGCGGGAACATCAAACCGGCACTAGGAAACAGACTGAGAAAGCAGAGGAAAAGTGTCTCCTGCAACCCGTTCCCTTGGTGCTAGATGAACGAACGTCCCTCCACTTGCTGAGTTCTGAGAGATAAGTGTGTGTGAAAGCCGTCCTTCACCTAGCTTGTTGGGAACACAAAGTTACTTTTCAGTTGCAAACTCTATTCCATACATATATATGGGGAGGTACTAGCTCCAAATCTGTTTTACAGTGAAAACTGCAGGAACTTCAAACCGGCACTAGGAAACAGACTGAGAAAGCAGAGAAAAAGTGTCTCCTGCAACCCGTTCCCTTGGTGCTAGATGAACGAACGTCTCTCCACTTGCTCAGTTCTGACAGATAAGTGTGTGTGAAAGCCTTCCTTCAGCTAGCTTGTTGGGAACACAAAGTTTCTTTTCAGTTGAAAACTCCATTCCATACATATATATGGGGAGGTACAAGCTCCAACTCAGTTTTAAATTGAAAACTGCAGGAACATCAAACCGGTACTAGGAAACACACTGAGATAGCAGAGAAAAAGTTTCTTCTGCAACCCGTTCCCTTGGTGCTAGATGAACGAACGTCTCTCCACTTGCTCAGTTCTGAGAGATAAGTGTGTGTGAAAGCCGTCCTTCACCTAGCTTGTTGGGAACACAAAGTTTCTTTTCAGTTGCAAACTCCATTCCATACATATATATGGGGAGGTACTAGCTCCAACTCGGTTTTACAGTGAAAACTGCAGGAACTTAAAACAGGCACTAGGAAACAGACTGAGAAAGCAGAGAAAAAGTGTCTCCTGCAAACCCTTCCCTTGGTGCTAGATGAACGAACGTCTCTCCACTTGCTCAGTACTGACAGATAAGTGTGTGTGAAAGCCGTCCTTCACCTAGCTTGTTGGGAACACAAAGTTTCTTTTCAGTTGCAAAAAAAATTCCATACATATATATGGGGAGGTACAAGCTCCAACTCTCTTTGACAGTGAAAACTTCAGGATCTTCAAACAGGCACTAAGAAACAGACTGAGAAAGCAGAGAAAAACTCTCTCCTGCAACCCGTTCCTTTGTGCTAGATGAACGAACGTCTATCCACTTGCTCAGTTCCGAGAGATAAGTGTGTGTGAAAGCCGTCCTTCACCTATCTTGTTGGGAACCCAAAGTTTCTTTTCAGTTGCAAACTTCATTCCATACATATATATGGGGAGGTACAAACTCCAACTCTGTTTTACAGTGAAAACTGCAGGAACTTCAAACTGGCACTAGGAAACAGACTGAGAAAGCAGAGAATAAGTCTCTCCTGCAACCCGTTCCCTTGGTGCTAGATGAACGAACGTCTCTCCACTTGCTCAGTTCTGAGAGATAGGTGTGTGTGAAAGCCGTCCTTCACCTAGTTTGTTGGGAACACAAAGTTTCTTTTCAGTTGCAAACTTCATTCCATACATATATATGGGGAGGTACTAGCTCCAACTCTTTTTGACAGTGAAAACTGCAGGAACTTCAAACCGGCACTAGGAAACTGACTGAGAATGCAGAGAAAAAGTATCTCGTGCAACCCGTTCCCTTGGTGCTAGATGAACGAACGTCTATCCACTTGCTCAGTTCCGAGAGATAAGTGTGTGTGAAAGCCGTCCTTCACCTAGCTTGTTGGGAACACAAAGTTTCTTTTCAGTTGCAAAAACCATTCCATACATATATATGGGGAGGTACTAGCTCCAACTCGGTTTTACAGTGAAAACTGCAGGAACTTCAAACCGGCACTAGGAAAGAGACTGAGAACGCAGAGGAAAAGTGTCTCCTGCAACCGGTTCCCTTGGTGCTAGATGAACGAACGTCTCTCCACTTGCTCAGTTCTGAGAGATAAATGTGGGTGAAAGCAGTCCTTCAACTACCTTGTTGGGAACACAAAGTTTCTTTTCAGTTGCAAACTCCATTCCATACATATATATGGGGAGGTACTAGCTCCAACTTGTTTTTACAGTGAAAACTGCAGGAACTTCAAACTGGCACTAGGTAACAGACTGAGAAAGCAGAGAAAAACTGTCTCCTGCAACACGTTCCCTTGTTGCTAGATGAAGAATGTCTCTCCACTTGCTCAGTTCTGAGAGATAAGTGTGTGTGAAAGCCGTCCTTCACATAGCTTGTTGGGAACAGAAAGTTTCTTTTCAGTTGCAAACTCCATTCCATACATATATATGGGGAGGTACTAGCTCCAACTCGGTTTCACAGTGAAAACTGCAGGAACTTCAAACCGGCACTAGGAAACATACTGAGAAAGCAGAGAAAAAGTGTCTCCTGCAACCCGTTCCCTTGGTGCTACATGAACGAACGTCTATCCACTTGCTCAGTTCTGAGAGATAAGTGTGGGTGAAAGCTGTACTTCAACTAGCTTGTTGGGAACACAAAGTTTCTTTTCAGTTGCAAACTCCATTCCATTCATATATATGGGGAGGTACTAGCTCCAACTCGGTTTGACAGTGAAAACTGCAGGAACTTCAAACCGGCACTAGGAAACAGACTGAGAAATCAGAGAAAAACTCTCTCCTGCAACCCGTTCCCTTGGTGCTAGATGAACGAACGTCTCTCCACTTGCTCAGTTCTGAGAGATAAGTTTGTGTGAAAGCCGTCCTTCAGCTAGCTTGTTGGGAACACAAAGTTTCTTTTCAGTTGCAAACTCCATTCCATACATATATATGGGGAGGTACAAGCTCCAACTCGGTTTTACAGTGAAAACTGCGGGAACATCAAACCGGCATTAGGAAACAGACTGAGAAAGCAGAGGAAAAGTGTCTCCTGCAACCCGTTCCCTTGGTGCTAGATGAACGAAAGTCCCTCCACTTGCTGAGTTCTGAGAGATAAGTGTGTGTGAAAGCCGTCCTTCACCTAGCTTGTTGGGAACACAAAGTTACTTTTCAGTTGCAAACTCCATTCCATACATATATATGGGGAGGTACTAGCTCCAACTCTGTTTTACAGTGAAAACTGCAGGAACTTAAAACCGGCACTAGGAAACAGACTGAGAAAGCAGAGAAAAAGTGTCTCCTGCAACCCGTTCCCTTGGTGCTAGATGAACGAACGTCTCTCCACTTGCTCAGTTCTGACAGATAAGTGTGTGTGAAAGCCGTCCTTCACCTAGCTTGTTGGGAAAACAATGTTTCTTTTCAGTTGCAAAAAAAATTCCATACATATATATGGGGAGGTACAAGCACCAACTCTCTTTGACAGTGAAAACTGCAGGAACTTCAAACAGGCACTAGGAAACAGACTGAGAAAGCAGAGAAAAACTCTCTCCTGCAACCCGTTCCTTTGTGCTAGATGAACGAACGTCTATCCACTTGCTCAGTTCCGAGAGATAAGTGTGTGTGAAAGCCGTCCTTCACCTAGCTTTTTGGGAACCCAAAGTTTCTTTTCAGTTGCAAACTCCATTCCATACATATATATGGGGAGGTACAAACTCCAACTCTGTTTTACAGTGAAAACTGCAGGAATTTCAAAACGGCACTAGGAAACAGACTGAGAAAGCAGAGAATAAGTCTCTCCTGCAACCCGTTCCCTTGGTGCTAGATGAACGAACGTCTCTCCACTTGCTCAGTTCTGAGAGATAGGTGTGTGTGAAAGCCGTCCTTCACCTAGTTTGTTGGGAACACAAAGTTTCTTTTCAGTTGCAAACTTCATTCCATACATATATATGGGGAGGTACTAGCTCCAACTCTTTTTGACAGTGAAAACTGCAGGAACTTCAAACCGGCACTAGGAAACTGACTGAGAATGCAGAGAAAAAGTGTCTCCTGCAACCCGTTCCCTTGGTGCTAGATGAACGAACGTCTATCCACTTGCTCAGTTCCGAGAGATAAGTGTGTGTGAAAGCCGTCCTTCACCTAGCTTGTTGGGAACACAAAGTTTCTTTTCAGTTGCAAAAACCATTCCATACATATATATGGGGAGGTACTAGCTCCAACTCGGTTTTACAGTGAAAACTGCAGGAACTTCAAACCGGCACTAGGAAAGAGATTGAGAACGCAGAGGAAAAGTTTCTCCTGCAACCGGTTCCCTTGGTGCTAGATGAACGAACGTCTCTCCACTTGCTCAGTTCTGAGAGATAAATGTGGGTGAAAGCAGTCCTTCACCTACCTTGTTGGGAACACAAAGTTTCTTTTCAGTTGCAAACTCCATTCCATACATATATATGGGGAGGTACTAGCTCCAACTTGGTTTTACAGTGAAAACTGCAGGAACTTCAAACTGGCACTAGGTAACAGACTGAGAAAGCAGAGAAAAACTGTCTCCTGCAACACGTTCCCTTGTTGCTAGATGAAGAATGTCTCTCCACTTGCTCAGTTCTGAGAGATAAGTGTGTGTGAAAGCCGTCCTTCACCTAACTTGTTGGGAACAGAAAGTTTCTTTTCAGTTGCAAACTCCATTCCATACATATATATGGGGAGGTACTAGCTCCAACTCGGTTTCACAGTGAAAACTGCAGGAACTTCAAACCGGCACTAGGAAACATACTGAGAAAGCAGAGAAATAGTGTCTCCTGCAACCCGTTCCCTTGGTGCTAGATGAATGAACGTCTCTCCACTTGCTCAGTTCTGAGAGATAAGTGTGTGTGAAAGCCGTCCTTCACCTAGCTTTTTGGGAACACAAGGTTTCTTTTCAGTTGCAAACTCTATTCCATACATATATATGAGGAGGCACTAGCTCCAACTCGGTTTGACAGTGAAAACTGCAGGAACTTCAAACCGGCACTAGGAAACAGACTGAGAAAGCAGAGAAAAAGTCTCTCCTGCAACCCGTTCCCTTGGTGCTAGATGAACGAACGTCTCTCCACTTGCTTATTTCCGAGAGATAAGTGTGTGTGAAAGCCGACCTTCACCTAGCTTGTTCGGAACACAAAGTTTCTTTTCAGTTGCAAACTCCATTCCATACATATATATGGGGAGGTACTAGCTCCAACTCGGTTTTACAGTGAAAACTGCAGGAACTTCAAACCGGCACTAGTAAACAGACTGAGAAAGCAGAAAAAAAGGTTCTACTGCGTCCCGTACCCTTGGTGCTTTATGAACGAACGTCTCTCCACTTGCTCAGTTCTGAGATTAAATTGTGTGTGAAAGCCGTCCTTCACCTAGCTTGTTGGGAACACAAAGATTATTTTCAGTTGCAAAGTCCATTCCATACATATATATGCGGAGGTACTAGCTCCAACTCGGTTTGACAGTGAAAACTGCAGGAACTTCAAACCGGCACTAGGAAACAGACTGAGAAAGCAGAGAAAAAGTTTCTCCTGCAACCCGTTCCCTTGGTGCTAGATGAACGAACGTCTCTCCACTTGCTCAGTTCTGAGAGATAAGTGTGTGTGAAAGCCGTCCTTCACCTAGCTTGTTGGGAACACAAAGTTTCTTTTCAGTTGTAAAAACCATTCCATACATATATATGGGGAGGTACAAGCTCCAACTCTGTTTGACAGTGAAAACTGCAGGAACTTCAAACCGGCACTAGGAAACAGACTGAGAAAGCAGAGAAAAACTCTCTCCTGCAACCCGTTCCCTTGGTGCTAGATGAACGAACGTCTCTCCACTTGCTCAATTCCGAGAGATAAGTGTGTGTGAAAGCCGTCCTTCATCTAGCTTGTTGGGAACACAAAGTTTCTTTTCACTTGCAAACTCCATTCCATACATATATATGGGGAGGTACAAACTCCAACTCGGTTTTTCCAGTGAAAACTGCAGGAAATTCAAACCGGCACTAGGAAACAGACTGAGAAAGCAGAGAAAAACTCTCTCCTGCAACCCGTTCCCTTGTTGCTAGATGAACGAACGTCTCTCCACTTGCTCAGTTCTGAGAGATAAGTTTGTGTGAAAGCCGTCCTTCAGCTAGCTTGTTGGGAACACAAAGTTTCTTTTCAGTTGCAAACTCCATTCCATACATATATATGGGGAGGTACAAGCTCCAACTCGGTTTTACTGTGAAAACTGCAGGAACATCAAACCGGTACTAGGAAACAGACTGAGAAAGCAGAGAAGAAGTGTCTCCTGCAACCCGTTCCCTTGGTGCTAGATGAACGAACGTCTATCCACTTGCTCAGTTCTGAGAGTTAAGTGTGTGTGAAAGCTGTACTTCAACTAGCTTGTTGGGAACACAAAGATTCTTTTCAGTTGCAAACTCCATTCCATACATATATATGGGGAGGTACTAGCTCCAACTCGGTTTGACAGTGAAAACTGCAGGAACTTCAAACCGGCACTAGGAAACAGACAGAGAAAGCAGAGAAAATGTGTCTCCTGAAACCCGTTCCCTTGGTGCTAGATGAAAGAACGTCTCTCCACTTGCTCAGTTCTGAGAGATAAGTGTGTGTGAAAGCCGTCCTTCACCTAGCTTGTTGGGAACACAAAGTTCTTTTCAGTTGCAAAAACCATTCCATACATATATAAGGGGCGGTACTAGCTCCAACTCGGTTTTACAGTGAAAACTGCAGGAAATTCAAACCGGCACTAGGAAACAGCCTGAGAACGCAGAGGAAAAGTGTCTCCTGCAACCGGTTCCCTTGGTGCTAGATGAACGAACGTCTCTCCAATTGCTCAGTTCTGAGAGATAATTGTGTTTGAAAGCCGTCCTTCACCTAGCTTGTTGGGAACACAAAGTTTCTTTTCACTTGCAAAATCCATTCCATACATATATATATGGAGGTACTAGCTCCAACTCGGTTTTACAGGGAAAACTGCGGGAACATCAAACCGGCACTAGGAAACAGACTGAGAAAGCAGAGAAAAAGTGTCTCCTGCAACCCGTTCCCTTGGTGCTAGATGAACGAACGTCTCTCCACTTGCTCAGTTCTGACAGATAAGTGTGTGTGAAAGCCGTCCTTCACGTAGCTTGTTGGGAACACAAAGTTTCTTTTCAGTTGCAAAAAAAATTCCATACATATATATGGGGAGGTACAAGCTCCAACTCTCTTTGACAGTGAAAACTGCAGGAACTTCAAACAGGCACTAGGAAACAGACTGAGAAAGCAGAGAAAAACTCTCTCCTGCAACCCGTTCCTTGGTGCTAGATGAACGAACGTCTATCCACTTGCTCATTTCCGAGAGATAAGTGTGTGTGAAAGCCGTCCTTCACCTAGCTTGTTGGGAACACAAAGTTTCTTTTCAGTTGCAAACACCATTCCATACATATATAAGGGGAGGTACTAGCTCCAACACGGTTTTACAGTGAAAACTGCAGGAACTTCAAACCGGCACTAGGAAACACACTGAGAAAGCAGAGAAATAATTTCTCCTGCAAACCGTTCCATTGGTGCTAGATGAATGAACGTCTCTCCACTTGCTCAGTTCGGAGAGATTAGTGTGTGTGAAAGCCGTCCTTCAACTAGCTTGTTGGAAACACAAAGTTTCTTTTCAGTTGCAAACTCCATTCGGTACATATATATGGGGAGGTACTAGCTCCAACTCGGTTTTACAGTGAAAACTGCAGGAACTTCAAACCGGAACTAGGAAACAGACTGAGAAAACAGAGGAAAATTCTCTCCTACAACCCGTTCCCTTGGTGCTAGATGAACGAACGTCTCTCCACTTGCTCAGTTCAGAGAGATATGTGTGTGTGAAAGCCGTTCTTCACCTAGCCTGTTGGGAACACAAAGTTTCTTTTCAGTTGCAAACACCATTCCATATATATATATGTGGAGGTACTAGCTCCAACTCGGTTTGACAGTGAAAACTGCAGGAACTTAAAACCGGCACTAGGAAACAGACTGAGAAAGCAGAGTACAGTGTCTACTGCGACCCGTTCCCTTGGTGCTAGATGAACGAACTTCTCTCCACTTGCTCAGTTCAGAGAGATATGTGTGTGAGAAAGCCGTTCTTCACTTAGCCTGTTGGGAACACAAAGTTTCTTTTCATTTGCAAACACCATTCCATACATATATATGGGGAGGTACTAGCTCCAACTCGGTTTGACAGTGAAAACTGCAGGAACTTCAAACCGGCACTAGGAAACAGACTGAGAAAGCAGAGAAATAGTGTCTCCTGCATCCCGATCCCTTGGTGCTAGATGAACGAACGTCTCTCCACTTGCTCAGTTCTGAGAGATAAGTGTGTGTGAAAGCCGTCCTTCAACTAGCTTGTTGGATACACAAAGTTTCTTTTCAGTTGCAAACTCCATTCCATACATATATATGGGGAGGTACTAGCTCCAACTCGGTTTTACAGTGAAAACTGCAGGAACTTCAAACCGGCACTAGGAAACAGACTGAGAACGCAGAGAAAAAGTGTCTCCTGCAACCCGTTCCCTTGGTGCTAGATGAACGAACGTCTCTCCACTTGCTCAGTTCTGAGAGATAAGTGTGTGTGAAAGCCGTCCTTCAACTAGCTTGTTGGAAACACAAAGTTTCTTTTCAGTTACAAACTCCATTCCATACATATATATGGGGAGGTACTAGCTCCAACTCGGTTTTACAGTGAAAACTGCAGGATCTTCAAACCGGCACTAGGAATCACACTGAGAAAGCAGAGAAATAGTGTCCCCTGCAACCCGTTCCATTGGTGCTAGATGAACGAACGTCTCTCCACTTGCTCAGTTCGGGAGAGATTAGTGTGTGTGAAAGCCGTCCTTAAACTAGCTTGTTGGAAACACAAAGTTTCCTTTCAGTTGCTAACTCCATTCCGTACATATATATGGAGAGGTACAAGCTCCAACCCGGATTTACAGTGAAAACTACAGGAACTTCAAACCGGCACTAGGAAACAGACTGAGAAAGCAGAGAAAAATTCTCTCCTGCAACCCGTTCCCTTGGGGCTAGATGAACGAACGTCTCTCCACTTGCTCAGTTCCGAGAGATAAGTGTGTCTGAAAGCCGTCCTTCACCTAGCTTGTTGGGAACACAAGGTTTCTTTTCAGTTGCAAACTCCATTCCATACATATATATGGGGAGGTACTAGCTCCAACTCGGTTTGACAGTGAAAACTGCAGGAACTTCAAAACGGCACTAGGAAACAGACTGAGAAAGCAGAGAAATATTCTCTCCTGCAACCCGTTCCCTTGGTGCTAGATGAACGAACGTCTCTCCACTTGCTCAGTTCCGAGAGTTACGTGTGTGTGAAAGCCGTCCTTCACCTAGCTTGTTGGGAACACAAGGTTTCTTTTCAGTTGCAAACTCCATTCCATACATATATATGGGGAGGTACTAGCTCCAACTCGGTTTTACAGTGAAAACTGCAGGAACTTCAAACCGGCACTAGGAAACAGAATGAGAAAGCAGAGAAATAGTGTCTCCTGCAACTCGTTCCCTTGGTGCTACATGAACGAACGTCTCTCCACTTGCTCAGTTCTGAGAGATAAGTGTGTGTGAAAGCCGTCCTTCACCTAGCTTGTTGGGAACACAAAGTTTCTTTTCAGTTTGAAAAACCATTCCATACATATATATGGGGAGGTACAAGCTCCAACTCTGTTTGACAGTGAAAACTGCAGGAACTTCAAACCGGCACTAGGAAACAGACTGAGAAAGCAGAGAAAAACTCTCTCCTGCAACCCGTTCCCTTGGTGCTAGATGAACGAACGTCTCTCCACTTGCTCAATTCCGAGAGATAAGTGTGTGTGAAAGCCGTCCTTCATCTAGCTTGTTGGGAACACAAAGTTTCTTTTCACTTGCAAACTCCATTCCATACATATATATGGGGAGGTACAAACTCCAACTCGGTTTTACAGTGAAAACTGCAGGAAATTCAAACCGGCACTAGGAAACAGACTGAGAAAGCAGAGAAAAACTCTCTCCTGCAACCCGTTCCCTTGTTGCTAGATGAACGAACGTCTCTCCACTTGCTCAGTTCTGAGAGATAAGTTTGTGTGAAAGCCGTCCTTCAGCTAGCTTGTTGGGAACACAAAGTTTCTTTTCAGTTGCAAACTCCATTCCATACATATATATGGGGAGGTACAAGCTCCAACTCGGTTTTACTGTGAAAACTGCAGGAACATCAAACCGGTACTAGGAAACAGACTGAGAAAGCAGAGAAAAAGTGTCTCCTGCAACCCGTTCCCTTGGTGCTAGATGAACGAACGTCTATCCACTTGCTCAGTTCTGAGAGTTAAGTGTGTGTGAAAGCTGTACTTCAACTAGCTTGTTGGGAACACAAAGATTCTTTTCAGTTGCAAACTCCATTCCATACATATATATGGGGAGGTACTAGCTCCAACTCGGTTTGACAGTGAAAACTGCAGGAACTTCAAACCGGCACTAGGAAACAGACAGAGAAAGCAGAGAAAATGTGTCTCCTGAAACCCGTTCCCTTGGTGCTAGATGAAAGAACGTCTCTCCACTTGCTCAGTTCTGAGAGATAAGTGTGTGTGAAAGCCGTCCTTCACCTAGCTTGTTGGGAACACAAAGTTCTTTTCAGTTGCAAAAACCATTCCATACATATATAAGGGGCGGTACTAGCTCCAACACGGTTTTACAGTGAAAACTGCAGGAAATTCAAACCGGCACTAGGAAACAGCCTGAGAACGCAGAGGAAAAGTGTCTCCTGCAACCGGTTCCCTTGGTGCTAGATGAACGAACGTCTCTCCAATTGCTCAGTTCTGAGAGATAATTGTGTTTGAAAGCCGTCCTTCACCTAGCTTGTTGGGAACACAAAGTTTCTTTTCACTTGCAAAATCCATTCCATACATATATATATGGAGGTACTAGCTCCAACTCGGTTTTACAGGGAAAACTGCGGGAACATCAAACCGGCACTAGGAAACAGACTGAGAAAGCAGAGAAAAAGTGTCTCCTGCAACCCGTTCCCTTGGTGCTAGATGAACGAACGTCTCTCCACTTGCTCAGTTCTGACAGATAAGTGTGTGTGAAAGCCGTCCTTCACGTAGCTTGTTGGGAACACAAAGTTTCTTTTCAGTTGCAAAAAAAATTCCATACATATATATGGGGAGGTACAAGCTCCAACTCTCTTTGACAGTGAAAACTGCAGGAACTTCAAACAGGCACTAGGAAACAGACTGAGAAAGCAGAGAAAAACTCTCTCCTGCAACCCGTTCCTTGGTGCTAGATGAACGAACGTCTATCCACTTGCTCATTTCCGAGAGATAAGTGTGTGTGAAAGCCGTCCTTCACCTAGCTTGTTGGGAACACAAAGTTTCTTTTCAGTTGCAAACACCATTCCATACATATATAAGGGGAGGTACTAGCTCCAACACGGTTTTACAGTGAAAACTGCAGGAACTTCAAACCGGCACTAGGAAACACAATGAGAAAGCAGAGAAATAATTTCTCCTGCAAACCGTTCCATTGGTGCTAGATGAATGAACGTCTCTCCACTTGCTCAGTTCGGAGAGATTAGTGTGTGTGAAAGCCGTCCTTCAACTAGCTTGTTGGAAACACAAAGTTTCTTTTCAGTTGCAAACTCCATTCGGTACATATATATGGGGAGGTACTAGCTCCAACTCGGTTTTACAGTGAAAACTGCAGGAACTTCAAACCGGAACTAGGAAACAGACTGAGAAAACAGAGGAAAATTCTCTCCTACAACCCGTTCCCTTGGTGCTAGATGAACGAACGTCTCTCCACTTGCTCAGTTCAGAGAGATATGTGTGTGTGAAAGCCGTTCTTCACCTAGCATGTTGGGAACACAAAGTTTCTTTTCAGTTGCAAACACCATTCCATACATATATATGTGGAGGTACTAGCTCCAACTCGGTTTGACAGTGAAAACTGCAGGAACTTCAAACCGGCACTAGGAAACAGACTGAGAAAGCAGAGTACAGTGTCTACTGCGACCCGTTCCCTTGGTGCTAGATGAACGAACTTCTCTCCACTTGCTCAGTTCAGAGAGATATGTGTGTGAGAAAGCCGTTCTTCACCTAGCCTGTTGGGAACACAAAGTTTCTTTTCATTTGCAAACACCATTCCATACATATATATGGGGAGGTACTAGCTCCAACTCGGTTTGACAGTGAAAACTGCAGGAACTTCAAACCGGCACTAGGAAACAGACTGAGAAAGCAGAGAAATAGTGTCTCCTGCATCCCGATCCCTTGGTGCTAGATGAACGAACGTCTCTCCACTTGCTCAGTTCTGAGAGATAAGTGTGTGTGAAAGCCGTCCTTCAACTAGCTTGTTGGATACACAAAGTTTCTTTTCAGTTGCAAACTCCATTCCATACATATATATGGGGAGGTACTAGCTCCAACTCGGTTTTACAGTGAAAACTGCAGGAACTTCAAACCGGCACTAGGAAACAGACTGAGAACGCAGAGAAAAAGTGTCTCCTGCAACCCGTTCCCTTGGTGCTAGATGAACGAACGTCTCTCCACTTGCTCAGTTCTGAGAGATAAGTGTGTGTGAAAGCCGTCCTTCAACTAGCTTGTTGGAAACACAAAGTTTCTTTTCAGTTACAAACTCCATTCCATACATATATATGGGGAGGTACTAGCTCCAACTCGGTTTTACAGTGAAAACTGCAGGATCTTCAAACCGGCACTAGGAATCACACTGAGAAAGCAGAGAAATAGTGTCCCCTGCAACCCGTTCCATTGGTGCTAGATGAACGAACGTCTCTCCACTTGCTCAGTTCGGGAGAGATTAGTGTGTGTGAAAGCCGTCCTTAAACTAGCTTGTTGGAAACACAAAGTTTCCTTTCAGTTGCTAACTCCATTCCGTACATATATATGGAGAGGTACAAGCTCCAACCCGGATTTACAGTGAAAACTACAGGAACTTCAAACCGGCACTAGGAAACAGACTGAGAAAGCAGAGAAAAATTCTCTCCTGCAACCCGTTCCCTTGGGGCTAGATGAACGAACGTCTCTCCACTTGCTCAGTTCCGAGAGATAAGTGTGTCTGAAAGCCGTCCTTCACCTAGCTTGTTGGGAACACAAGGTTTCTTTTCAGTTGCAAACTCCATTCCATACATATATATGGGGAGGTACTAGCTCCAACTCGGTTTGACAGTGAAAACTGCAGGAACTTCAAAACGGCACTAGGAAACAGACTGAGAAAGCAGAGAAATATTCTCTCCTGCAACCCGTTCCCTTGGTGCTAGATGAACGAACGTCTCTCCACTTGCTCAGTTCCGAGAGTTACGTGTGTGTGAAAGCCGCCCTTCACCTAGCTTGTTGGGAACACAAGGTTTCTTTTCAGTTGCAAACTCCATTCCATACATATATATGGGGAGGTACTAGCTCCAACTCGGTTTTACAGTGAAAACTGCAGGAACTTCAAACCGGCACTAGGAAACAGAATGAGAAAGCAGAGAAATAGTGTCTCCTGCAACTCGTTCCCTTGGTGCTACATGAACGAACGTCTCTCCACTTGCTCAGTTCTGAGAGATAAGTGTGTGTGAAAGCCGTCCTTCACCTAGCTTGTTGGGAACACAAAGTTTCTTTTCAGTTTGAAAAACCATTCCATACATATATATGGGGAGGTACAAGCTCCAAATCTGTTTGACAGTGAAAACTGCAGGAACTTCAAACCGGCACTAGGAAACAGACTGAGAAAGCAGAGAAAAAGTGTCTACTGCGACCCGTTCCCTTGGTGCTAGATGAACGGACGTCTCTCCACTTGCTCAGTTCAGAGAGATATGTGTGTGTGAAAGCCGTTTTTCACCTGGCCTGTTGGGAAGACAAAGTTTCTTTTCAGTTGCAAACACCATTCCATACATATATATGGGGAGGTACTAGCTCCAACTCGGTTTGACAGTGAAAACTGCAGCAACTTCAAACCGGCACTAGGAAACAGACTGAGAAAGCAGAGAAATAGTGTCTCCTGCAACCCGTTCCCTTCGTGCTAGATGAACGAACGTCTCTCCACTTGCTCAGTTCTGAGAGATAAGTGTGTGTGAAAGCCGTCCTTCAACTAGCTTGTTGGAAACACAAAGTTTCTTTTCAGTTGCAAACTCCATTCCATACATATATATGGGGAGGTACTAGCTACAACACGGTTTTACAGTGAAAACTGCAGGAACTTCAAACCGGCACTAGGAAACAGACTGAGAACGCAGAGAAAAAGTCTCTCCTGCAACCCGTTCAATTGGTGCTAGATGAACGAACGTCTCTCCACTTGCTAAGTTCCGAGAGATAAGTGTGTGTGAAAGCCGTCCTTCACCTAGCTTGTTGGGAACACAAAGATTCTTTTCAGTTGCAAACACCATTCCATACACATATAAGGGGTGGTACTAGCTCCAACTCTGTTTTACAGTGAAAACTGCAGGAACTTCAAAACGGCACTAGGAAACACACTGAGAAAGCAGAGAAATAGTGTCTCCTGCAAACCGTTCCATTGTTGCTAGATGAACGAACGTCTCTCCACTTGCTCAGTTCGGAGGGATTAGTGTGTGCGAAAGCCGTACTTCAACAAGCTTGTTGGAAACACAAAGTTTCTTTTCAGTTGCAAACTCCATTCGCTACATATATATGGGGAGGTACTAGCTCCAACTCGGTTTGACAGTGAAAACTGCAGGAACTTCAAACCGGCACTAGGAAACAGACTGAGAAAACAGAGAAAAATTCTCTCCTACAACCCGTTCCCTTGGTGCTAGATGAACGAACGTCTCTCCACTTGCTCAGTTCAGAGAGATATGTGTGTGTGAAAGCCGTTCTTCACCTAGCCTGTTGGGAACACAAAGTTTCTTTTCAGTTGCAAACACCATTCCATACATATATATGTGGAGGTACTAGCTCCAACTCGGTTTGACAGTGAAAACTGCAGGAACTTCAAACCGGCACTAGGAAACAGACTGAGAAAGCAGAGTACAGTGTCTACTGCGACCCGTTCCCTTGGTGCTAGATGAACGAACTTCTCTCCACTTGCTCAGTTCAGAGAGATATGTGTGTGAGAAAGCCGTTCTTCACCTAGCCTGTTGGGAACACAAAGTTTCTTTTCATTTGCAAACACCATTCCATACATATATATGGGGAGGTACTAGCTCCAACTCGGTTTGACAGTGAAAACTGCAGGAACTTCAAACCGGCACTAGGAAACAGACTGAGAAAGCAGAGAAATAGTGTCTCCTGCATCCCGATCCCTTGGTGCTAGATGAACGAACGTCTCTCCACTTGCTCAGTTCTGAGAGATCAGTGTGTGTGAAAGCCGTCCTTCAACTAGCTTGTTGGATACACAAAGTTTCTTTTCAGTTGCAAACTCCATTCCATACATATATATGGGGAGGTACTAGCTCCAACTCGGTTTTACAGTGAAAACTGCAGGAACTTCAAACCGGCACTAGGAAACAGACTGAGAACGCAGAGAAAAAGTGTCTCCTGCAACCCGTTCCCTTGGTGCTAGATGAACGAACGTCTCTCCACTTCCTCAGTTCTGAGAGATAAGTGTGTGTGAAAGCCGTCCTTCAACTAGCTTGTTGGAAACACAAAGTTTCTTTTCAGTTACAAACTCCATTCCATACATATATATGGGGAGGTACTAGCTCCAACTCGGTTTTACAGTGAAAACTGCAGGAACTTCAAACCGGCACTAGGAAACAGACTGAGAACGCAGAGAAAAAGTCTCTCCTGCAACCCGTTCCCTTGGTGCTAGATGAACGAACGTCTCTCCACTTGCTCAGTTCAGAGAGATATGTGTGTGTGAAAGCCGTTCTTCACCTAGCCTGTTGGGAACACAAAGTTTCTTTTCAGTTGCAAACAACATTCCATACATATATAAGGGGCGGTACTAGCTCCAACTCGATTTTACAGTGAAAACTGCAGGATCTTCAAACCGGCACTAGGAATCACACTGAGAAAGCAGAGAAATAGTGTCCCCTGCAACCCGTTCCATTGGTGCTAGATGAACGAACGTCTCTCCACTTGCTCAGTTCGGAGAGATTAGTGTGTGTGAAAGCCGTCCTTAAACTAGCTTGTTGGAAACACAAAGTTTCCTTTCAGTTGCTAACTCCATTCCGTACATATATATGGAGAGGTACAAGCTCCAACCCGGATTTACAGTGAAAACTACAGGAACTTCAAACCGGCACTAGGAAACAGACTGAGAAAGCAGAGAAAAATTCTCTCCTGCAACCCGTTCCCTTGGGGCTAGATGAACGAACGTCTCTCCACTTGCTCAGTTCCGAGAGATAAGTGTGTCTGAAAGCCGTCCTTCACCTAGCTTGTTGGGAACACAAGGTTTCTTTTCAGTTGCAAACTCCATTCCATACATATATATGGGGAGGTACTAGCTCCAACTCGGTTTGACAGTGAAAACTGCAGGAACTTCAAAACGGCACTAGGAAACAGACTGAGAAAGCAGAGAAATATTCTCTCCTGCAACCCGTTCCCTTGGTGCTAGATGAACGAACGTCTCTCCACTTGCTCAGTTCCGAGAGTTACGTGTGTGTGAAAGCCGTCCTTCACCTAGCTTGTTGGGAACACAAGGTTTCTTTTCAGTTGCAAACTCCATTCCATACATATATATGGGGAGGTACTAGCTCCAACTCGGTTTTACAGTGAAAACTGCAGGAACTTCAAACCGGCACTAGGAAACAGAATGAGAAAGCAGAGAAATAGTGTCTCCTGCAACTCGTTCCCTTGGTGCTACATGAACGAACGTCTCTCCACTTGCTCAGTTCTGAGAGATAAGTGTGTGTGAAAGCCGTCCTTCACCTAGCTTGTTGGGAACACAAAGTTTCTTTTCAGTTTGAAAAACCATTCCATACATATATATGGGGAGGTACAAGCTCCAAATCTGTTTGACAGTGAAAACTGCAGGAACTTCAAACCGGCACTAGGAAACAGACTGAGAAAGCAGAGAAAAAGTGTCTACTGCGACCCGTTCCCTTGGTGCTAGATGAACGGACGTCTCTCCACTTGCTCAGTTCAGAGAGATATGTGTGTGTGAAAGCCGTTTTTCACCTGGCCTGTTGGGAAGACAAAGTTTCTTTTCAGTTGCAAACACCATTCCATACATATATATGGGGAGGTACTAGCTCCAACTCGGTTTGACAGTGAAAACTGCAGCAACTTCAAACCGGCACTAGGAAACAGACTGAGAAAGCAGAGAAATAGTGTCTCCTGCAACCCGTTCCCTTCGTGCTAGATGAACGAACGTCTCTCCACTTGCTCAGTTCTGAGAGATAAGTGTGTGTGAAAGCCGTCCTTCAACTAGCTTGTTGGAAACACAAAGTTTCTTTTCAGTTGCAAACTCCATTCCATACATATATATGGGGAGGTACTAGCTACAACACGGTTTTACAGTGAAAACTGCAGGAACTTCAAACCGGCACTAGGAAACAGACTGAGAACGCAGAGAAATAGTCTCTCCTGCAACCCGTTCAATTGGTGCTAGATGAACGAACGTCTCTCCACTTGCTAAGTTCCGAGATATAAGTGTGTGTGAAAGCCGTCCTTCACCTAGCTTGTTGGGAACACAAAGATTCTTTTCAGTTGCAAACACCATTCCATACACATATAAGGGGTGGTACTAGCTCCAACTCTGTTTTACAGTGAAAACTGCAGGAACTTCAAACCGGCACTAGGAAACACACTGAGAAAGCAGAGAAATAGTGTCTCCTGCAAACCGTTCCATTGGTGCTAGATGAACGAACGTCTCTCCACTTGCTCAGTTCGGAGAGATTAGTGTGTGCGAAAGCCGTACTTCAACAAGCTTGTTGGAAACACAAAGTTTCTTTTCAGTTGCAAACTCCATTCGCTACATATATATGGGGAGGTACTAGCTCCAACTCGGTTTGACAGTGAAAACTGCAGGAACTTCAAACCGGCACTAGGAAACAGACTGAGAAAACAGAGAAAAATTCTCTCCTACAACCCGTTCCCTTGGTGCTAGATGAACGAACGTCTCTCCACTTGCTCAGTTCAGAGAGATATGTGTGTGTGAAAGCCGTTCTTCACCTAGCCTGTTGGGAACACAAAGTTTCTTTTCAGTTGCAAACACCATTCCATACATATATATGTGGAGGTACTAGCTCCAACTCGGTTTGACAGTGAAAACTGCAGGAACTTCAAACCGGCACTAGGAAACAGACTGAGAAAGCAGAGTACAGTGTCTACTGCGACCCGTTCCCTTGGTGCTAGATGAACGAACTTCTCTCCACTTGCTCAGTTCAGAGAGATATGTGTGTGAGAAAGCCGTTCTTCACCTAGCCTGTTGGGAACACAAAGTTTCTTTTCATTTGCAAACACCATTCCATACATATATATGGGGAGGTACTAGCTCCAACTCGGTTTGACAGTGAAAACTGCAGGAACTTCAAACCGGCACTAGGAAACAGACTGAGAAAGCAGAGAAATAGTGTCTCCTGCATCCCGATCCCTTGGTGCTAGATGAACGAACGTCTCTCCACTTGCTCAGTTCTGAGAGATAAGTGTGTGTGAAAGCCGTCCTTCAACTAGCTTGTTGGATACACAAAGTTTCTTTTCAGTTGCAAACTCCATTCCATACATATATATGGGGAGGTACTAGCTCCAACTCGGTTTTACAGTGAAAACTGCAGGAACTTCAAACCGGCACTAGGAAACAGACTGAGAACGCAGAGAAAAAGTGTCTCCTGCAACCCGTTCCCTTGGTGCTAGATGAACGAACGTCTCTCCACTTGCTCAGTTCTGAGAGATAAGTGTGTGTGAAAGCCGTCCTTCAACTAGCTTGTTGGAAACACAAAGTTTCTTTTCAGTTACAAACTCCATTCCATACATATATATGGGGAGGTACTAGCTCCAACTCGGTTTTACAGTGAAAACTGCAGGAACTTCAAACCGGCACTAGGAAACAGACTGAGAACGCAGAGAAAAAGTCTCTCCTGCAACCCGTTCCCTTGGTGCTAGATGAACGAACGTCTCTCCACTTGCTCAGTTCTGAGAGATAAGTGTGTGTGAAAGCCGTCCTTCACCTAGCTTGTTGGGAACACAAAGTTTCTTTTCAGTTGCAAACACCATTCCGTACATATATAAGGGGAGGTACTAGCTCCAACTCGGTTTGACAGTGAAAACTGCAGGAACTTCAAACCGGCACTAGGAAACACACTGAGAAAGCAGAGAAAAAGTGTCTCCTTCAACCCGTTCCATTGGGTCTAGATGAACGAACGTCTCTCCACTTGCTCAGTTCCGAGAGATTAGTGTGTGTGAAAGCCGTCCTTCACCTAGCTTGTTTGAAACACAAAGTTTCTTTTCAGTTGCAAACTCCATTCCATACATATATAAGGGGAGGTACTAGCTCCAACTCGGTTTTAGAGTGAAAACTGCAGGAACTTCAAACCGGCACTAGGAAACAGACTGAGAAAGCAGAGAAAAAGTGACTACTGCGACCCTTTCCATTGGTGCTAGATGAACGAACGTCTCTCCTCTTGCTCAGTTCAGAGAGATAAGTGTGTGTGAAAGGCGTTCTTCAACTACCCTGTTGGGAACACAAAGTTTATTTTCAGTTGCAAACTCCATTCCATACATATATAAGGGGAGGTACTAGCTCCAACTCGGTTTTACAGTGAAAACTGCAGGAACTTCAAACCGGCACTAGGAAACACACTGAGAAAGCAGAGAAATAGTGTCTCCTGCCAGCCGTTCCATTGGTTCTAGATGAACGAACGTCTCTCCACTTGCTCAGTTCGGGGAGATTAGTGTGTGTGAAAGCCGTCCTTCACCTAGCTTGTTGGAAACACAAAGTTTCTTTTCAGTTGCAAACTCCATTCCATACATATATATGGGGATTTACTAGCTCCAACTCGGTTTTACAGTGAAAACTGCAGGAACTTGAAACCGGCACTAGGAAACAGACTGAGAAAGCAGAGAAAAATTCTCTCCTGCAACCCGTTCCCTTGGTGCTATATGAACGAACGTCTCTCAACTTGCTCAGTTCCGAGAGATAAGTGTGTGTGAAAGCCGTCCTTCACCTAGCTTGTTGGGAACACAAGGTTTCTTTTCAGTTGCAAACTCCATTCCATACATATATATGGGGAGGTACTAGCTCCAACTATGTTTGACAGTGAAAACTGCAGGAACTTCAAACCGGCACTAGGAAACAGACTGAGAATGCAGAGAAAAAGTGTCTCCTGCAACCCGTTCCCTTGGTGCTAGATGAACGAACGTCTCTCCACTTGCTCAGTTCTGAGAGATAAGTGTGTGTGAAAGCCGTCCTTCAACTTGCTTGTTGGAAACACAAAGTTTCTTTTCAGTTGCAAACTCCATTCCATACATATATATGGGGAGGTACTAGCTCCAACTCGGTTTGACAATGAAAACTGCAGGAACTTCAAACAGGCACTAGGAAACAGACTGAGAACGCAGAGAGAATGTCTCTCCTGCAACCCGTTCCCTTGGTGCTAGATGAACGAACGTCTCTCCACTTGCTCAGTTCCGAGAGATAAGTTTGTGTGAAAGCCGTCCTTCACCTAGCTTGTGGGAACACAAGGTTTCTTTTCAGTTGCAAACACCATTCCATACATATATATGGGGAGGTACTAGCTCCAAGTCTGTTTGACTGTGAAAACTGCAGGAACTTCAAACCGGCACTAGAAAAAAGACTGAGAAAGCAGAGAAAAAGTGACTACTGCGACCCTTTCCATTGGTGCTAGATGAACGAACGTCTCTCTAATTGCTCAGTTCAGAGAGATATGTGTGTGTGAAAGGCGTTCTTCACCTTCCCTGTTGGGAACACAAAGTTTCTTTTCAGTTGCAAACACCATTGCATACATATATATGGGGGGGTACTAGCTCCAACTCGGTTAGACAGTGAAAACTGCAGGAACTTCAAACCGGCACTAGGAAACAGACTGAGAAAGCAGAGAAATAGTGTCTCCTGCAACCCGTTCCCTTGGTGCTAGATGAACGAACGTCTCTCCACTTGCTCAGTTCTGAGAGATAATTGTGTGTGAAAGCCGTCCTTCAACTAGCTAGTTCTAAACACAAAGTTTCTTTTCTGTTGCAAACTCCATTCCATACATATATATGGGGAGGTACTAGCTCCAACTCGGTTTTACAGTGAAAACTGCAGGAACTTCAAACCGGCACTAGGAAACAGACTGAGAAAGCAGAGAAAAATTCTCTCCTGCAACCCGTTCCCTTGGTGCTAGATGAACGAACGTCTCTCCACTTGCTCAGTTCCGAGGGATAAGTGTGTGTGAAAGCCGACCTTCACCTAGCTTGTTGGGAACACAAGGTTTCTTTTCAGTTGCAAACTCCATTCCATACATATATATGGGGAGGTACTAGCTCCAACTCGGTTTGACAGTGAAAACTGCAGGAACTTCAAACCGGCACTAGGAAACAGACTGAGAAAGCAGAGAAATAGTGTCTCCTGCAACCCGTTCCCTTGGAGCTAGATGAACGAACGTCTCTCCACTTGCTCAGTTCTGAGAGATAAGTGTGTGTGAAAGCCGTCCTTCAACTAGCTTGTTGGAAACACAAAGTTTCTTTTCAGTTGCAAACTCCATTCCATACATATATATGGGGAGGTACTAGCTCCAACTCGGTTTTACAGTGAAAACAGCAGGAACTTCAAACCGGCACTAGGAAACAGACTGAGAACGCAGAGAAAAGTCTCTCCTGCAACCCGTTCCCTTGGTGCTAGATGAACGAACGTCTCTCCACTTGCTCAGTTCCGAGAGATAAGTGTGTGTGAAAGCCGTCCTTCACCTAGCTTGTTGGGAACACAAGGTTTCTTTTCAATTGCAAACACCATTCCATACATATATATGGGGAGGTACCAGCTCCAACTCGGTTTGACAGTGAAAACTGCAGGAACTTCAAACCGGCACTAGTAAACAGACTGAGAAAGCAGAGAAAAAGTGACTACTGCGACCCTTTCCATTGGTGCTAGATGAACGAACGTCTCTCCTCTTGCTCAGTTCAAAGAGATAAGTGTGTGTGAAAGGCGTTCTTCACCTACCCTGTTGGGAACACAAAGTTTCTTTTCAGTTGCAAACACCATTGCATAAATATATATGGGGAGGTACTAGCTCGAACTCTGTTTTACAGTGAAAACTGCAGGAACTTCAAAACGGCACTAGGAAACACACTGAGAAAGCAGAGAAATAGTGTCTCCTGCAACCCGTTCCATTGTTGCTAGATAAACGAAAGTCTCTCCACTTGCTCAGTTCGGAGAGATTAGTGTGTGTGAAAGCCGTACTTCACCTAGCTTGTTGGAAACACAAAGTTTATTTTCAGTTGCAAACTCCATTCCATACATATATAAGGGGAGGTACTAGCTCCAACTCGGTTTTACAGTGAAAACTGCAGGAACTTCAAACCGGCACTAGGAAACACACTGAGAAAGCAGAGAAATAGTGTCTCCTGCCAGCCGTTCCATTGGTTCTAGATGAACGAACGTCTCTCCACTTGCTCAGTTCGGGGAGATTAGTGTGTGTGAAAGCCGTCCTTCACCTAGCTTGTTGGAAACACAAAGTTTCTTTTCAGTTGCAAACTCCATTCCATACATATATATGGGGATTTACTAGCTCCAACTCGGTTTTACAGTGAAAACTGCAGGAACTTGAAACCGGCACTAGGAAACAGACTGAGAAAGCAGAGAAAAATTCTCTCCTGCAACCCGTTCCCTTGGTGCTATATGAACGAACGTCTCTCCACTTGCTCAGTTCCGAGAGATAAGTGTGTGTGAAAGCCGTCCTTCACCTAGCTTGTTGGGAACACAAGGTTTCTTTTCAGTTGCAAACTCCATTCCATACATATATATGGGGAGGTACTAGCTCCAACTATGTTTGACAGTGAAAACTGCAGGAACATCAAACCGGCACTAGGAAACAGACTGAGAAATCAGAGAAAAAGTGTCTCCTGCAACCCGTTCCCTTGGTGCTAGATGAACGAACGTCTCTCCACTTGCTCAGTTCTGAGAGATAAGTGTGTGTGAAAGCCGTCCTTCAACTTGCTTGTTGGAAACACAAAGTTTCTTTTCAGTTGCAAACTCCATTCCATACATATATATGGGGAGGTACAAGCTCCAACTCGGTTTGACAATGAAAACTGCAGGAACTTCAAACAGGCACTAGGAAACAGACTGAGAACGCAGAGAGAATGTCTCTCCTGCAACCCGTTCCCTTGGTGCTAGATGAACGAACGTCTCTCCACTTGCTCAGTTCCGAGAGATAAGTATGTGTGAAAGCCGTCCTTCACCTAGCTTGTTGGGAACACAAGGTTTCTTTTCAGTTGCAAACACCATTCCATACATATATATGGGGAGGTACTAGCTCCAAGTCTGTTTGACTGTGAAAACTGCAGGAACTTCAAACCGGCACTAGAAAAAAGACTGAGAAAGCAGAGAAAAAGTGACTACTGCGACCCTTTCCATTGGTGCTAGATGAACGAACGTCTCTCCAATTGCTCAGTTCAGAGAGATATGTGTGTGTGAAAGGCGTTCTTCACCTTCCCTGTTGGGAACACAAAGTTTCTTTTCAGTTGCAAACACCATTGCATACATATATATGGGGGGGTACTAGCTCCAACTCGGTTAGACAGTGAAAACTGCAGGAACTTCAAACCGGCACTAGGAAACAGACTGAGAAAGCAGAGAAATAGTGTCTCCTGCAACCCGTTCCCTTGGTGCTAGATGAACGAACGTCTCTCCACTTGCTCAGTTCTGAGAGATAATTGTGTGTGAAAGCCGTCCTTCAACTAGCTAGTTCTAAACACAAAGTTTCTTTTCAGTTGCAAACTCCATTCCATACATATATATGGGGAGGTACTAGCTCCAACTCGGTTTTACAGTGAAAACTGCAGGAACTTCAAACCGGCACTACGAAACAGACTGAGAACGCAGAGAAAAATTCTCTCCTGCAACCCGTTCCCTTGGTGCTAGATGAACGAACGTCTCTCCACTTGCTCAGTTCCGAGAGATAAGTGTGTGTGAAAGCCGTCCTTCACCTAGCTTGTTGGGAACACAAGGTTTCTTTTCAGTTGCAAACACCATTCCATACATATATAAGGGGGGTACTAGCTCCAAATCGGTTTTCCTGTGAAAACTGCAGGAACTTCAAACCGGCACTAGGAAACACACTGAGAAAGCAGAGAAATAGTGTCTCCTGCAACCCGTTCCATTGGTGCTAGATGAACGAACGTCTCTCCACTTGCTCAGTTCGGAGAGATTAGTGTGTGTGAAAGCCGTCCTTCACCTAGCTTGTTGGAAACACAAAGTTTCTTTTCAGTTGCAAACTCCATTCCATACATATATATGGGGAGGTACTAGCTCCAACTCGGTTTTACAGTGAAAACTGCAGGAACTTCAAACCGGCAGTAGGAAAGAGACTGAGAACGCAGAGAAAAAGTCTCTCCTGCAACCCGTTCCCTTGGTGCTAGATGAACGAACGTCTCTCCACTTGCTCAGTTCCGAGAGATAAGTGTGTGTGAAAGCCGTCCTTCACCTAGCTTGTTGGGAACACAAAGTTTCTTTTCAGTTGCAAACACCATTCCATACATATATAAGGGGAGGTACTAGCTCCAACACGGTTTTACAGTGAAAACTGCAGGAACTTCAAACCGGCACTAGGAAACAGACTGAGAACGCAGAGAAATAGTGTCTCCTGCCAGCCGTTGCATTGGTTCTAGATGAACGAACGTCTCTCCACTTGCTCAGTTCAGAGAGATATGTGTGTGTGATAGCCGTTCTTCACCTAGCCTGTTGGGAACACAGAGTTACTTTTCAGTTGCAAACACCATTCCATACATATATATGGGGAGGTACTAGCTCCAACTCGGTTTGACAGTGAAAACTGCAGGAACTTCAAAACGGCACTAGGAAACATACTGAGAAAGCAGAGAAATAGTGTCCCTGCAACCCGTTCCCTTGGTGCTAGATGAACGAACGTCTCTCCACTTGCTCAGTTCTGAGAGATAATTGTGTGTGAAAACCGTCCTTCAACTAGCTTGTTGGAAACACAAAGATTCTTTTCAGTTGCAAACTCCATTCCATATATATATGGGGAGGTACTACCTCCAACTCGGTTTTAAAGTGAAAACTGCAGGAACTTCAAACCGGCACTAGGAAGCAGACTGAGAACGCAGAGAAGAAGTCTCTCCTGCCACCCGTTCCCTTGGTGCTAGATGAACGAACGTCTCTCCACTTGCTCAGTTCCGAGAGATAAGTGTGTGTGAAAGCCGTCCTTCACCTAGCTTGTTGGGAACACAAGGTTTCTTTTCAGTTGCAAACACCATTCCATACATATATAAGGGGAGGTACTAGCTCGAACTCGGTTTTACAGTGAAAACTGCAGGAACTTCAAAACGTCACTAGGAAACACACTGAGAAAGCAGAGAAATAGTGTCTCCTGCAACCCGTTCCATTGTTGCTAGATAAACGAACGTCTCTCCACTTGCTCAGTTCGGAGAGATTAGTGTGTGTGAAAGCCGTACTTCACCTAGCTTGTTGGAAACACAAAGTTTATTTTCAGTTGCAAACTCCATTCCATACATATATAAGGGGAGTTACTAGCTCCAACACGGTTTTACAGTGAAAACTGCAGGAACTTCAAACCGGCACTAGGAAACACACTGAGAAAGCAGAGAAATAGTGTCTCCTGCCAGCCGTTCCATTGGTTCTAGATGAACGAACGTCTCTCCACTTGCTCAGTTCCGAGAGATAAGTGTGTGTGAAAGCCGTCCTTCACCTAGCTTGTTGGGAACACAAGGTTTCTTTTCAGTTGCAAACTCCATTCCATACATATATATGGGGAGGTACTAGCTCCAACTATGTTTGACAGTGAAAACTGCAGGAACTTCAAACCGGCACTAGGAAACAGACTGAGAAAGCAGAGAAAAACTGTCTCCTGCAACCCGTTCCCTTGGTGCTAGATGAACGAACGCCTCACCACTTGCTCAGTTCTGAGAGGTAACTGTGTGTGAAAGCCGTCCTTCAACTAGCTTGTTGGAAACATAAATTTATTTTCAGTTGCAAACTCCATTCCATACATATATATGGGGAGGTACTAGCTCCAACTCGGTTTTACAGTGAAAACTGCAGGAACTTCAAACCGGCACTAGGAAACAGACTGAGAACGCAGAGAGAAAGTCTCTCCTGCAACCCGTTCCCTTGGTGCTAGATGAACGAACGTCACTCCACTTGCTCAGTTCCGAGAGATATGTGTGTGTGAAAGCCGTCCTTCACCTAGCTTGTTGGGAACACAAGGTTTCTTTTCAGTTGCAAACACCATTCCATACATAGATATGGGGAGGTACTAGCTCCAACTATGTTTGACAGTGAAAACTGCAGGAACTTCAAACCGGCACTAGGAAACAGACTGAGAATGCAGAGAAAAAGTGTCTCCTGCAACCCGTTCCCTTGGTGCTAGATGAACGAACGTCTCTCCACTTGCTCAGTTCTGAGAGATAAGTGTGTGTGAAAGCCGTCCTTCAACTAGCTTGTTGGAAACACAAAGTTTCTTTTCAGTTGCAAACTCCATTCCATACATAAATATGGGGAGGTACTAGCTCCAACTCGGTTTTACAGTGAAAACTGCAGGAACTTCAAACCGGCACTAGGAAACAGACTGAGAACGCAAAGAGAAAGTCTCTCCTGCAACCCGTTCCCTTGGTGCTAGATGAACGAACGTCTCTCCACTTGCTCAGTTCCGAGAGATAAGTGTGTGTGAAAGCCGTCCTTCACCTAGCTTGTTGGGAACACAAGGTTTCTTTTCAGTTGCAAACTCCATTCCATACATATATATGGGTAGGTACTAGCTCCAACTCGGTTTGACTGTGAAAATTGCAGGAACTTCAAACCGGCACTAGTAAACAGACTGAGAAAGCAGAGAAAAAGTGTCTACTGCGACCCTTTCCATTGGTGCTAGATGAACGAACGTCTCTCCAATTGCTCAGTTCAGAGAGATATGTGTGTGTGATAGGCGTTCTTCACCTACCCTGTTGGGAACACAAAGTTTCTTTTCAGTTGCAAACACCATTGCATACATATATATGGGGAGGTACTAGCTCCAACTCGGTTAGACAGTGAAAACTGCAGGAACTTCAAACCGGCACTAGGAAACAGACTGAGAAAGCAGAGAAATAGTGCCTCCTGCAACCCGTTCCATTGGTGCTAGATGAACGAACGTCTCTCCACTTGCTCAGTTCTGAGAGATAAGTGTGTGTGAAAGCCGTCCTTCAACTCGCTAGTTGTAAACACAAAGTTTCTTTTCAGTTGAAAACTCCATTCCATACATATATATGGGGAGGTACTAGCTCCAACTCGGTTTTACAGTGAAAACTGCAGGAACTTCAAACAGGCACTAGGAAACAGACTGAGAACGCAGAGAAAAAGTCTCCCCTGCATCCCGTTCCCTTGGTGCTAGATGAACGAACGTCTCTCCACTTGCTCAGTTCCGAGAGATAAGTGTGTGTGAAAGCCGTCCTTCACCTAGCTTGTTGGGAACACAAGGTTTCTTTTCAGTTGCAAACTCGATTCCATACATATATATGGGTAGGTACTAGCTCCAACTTGGTTTGACAGTGAAAACTGCAGGAACTTCAAAACGGCACTAGGAAACAGACTGAGAAAGCAGAGAAATAGTGTCTCCTGCGACCCGTTCCCTTGGTGCTAGATGAACGAACGTCTCTCCACTTGCTCAGTTCTGAGAGATAAGTGTGTGTGAAAGCCGTCCTTCAACTAGCTTGTTGGAAACACAAAGTTTCTTTTCAGTTGCAAACTCCATTCCATATATATATGGGGAGGTACTACCTCCAACTCGGTTTTACAGTGAAAACTGCAGGAACTTCAATCCGGCACTAGGAAACAGACTGAGAACGCAGAGAAAAATTCTCTCCTGCAACCCGTTCCCTTGGTGCTAGATGAACGAACGTTTCTCCACTTGCTCAGTTCCGAGAGATAAGTGTGTGTGAAAGCCGTCCTTCACCTAGCTTGTTGGGAACACAAAGTTTCTTTTCAGTTGCAAACACCATTCCATACATATATAAGGGGAGGTACTAGCTCCAACTCGGTTTTACAGTGAAAACTGCAGGAACTTCAAACCGGCACTAGGAAACAGACTGAGAAAGCAGAGAAAAATTCTCTCCTGCAAACCGTTCCCTTTTTGCTAGATGAACGAACGTCTCTCCACTTGCTCAGTTCCGAGAGATAAGTGTGTGTGAAAGCGGTCCTTCACCTAGCTTGTTGGGAACACAAGGTTTCTTTTCAGTTGCAAACACCATTCCATACATATATAAGGGGAGGTACTAGCTCCAACTCGGTTTTACAGTGAAAACTGCAGGAACTTCAAACCGGCCCTAGGAAACACACTGAGAAAGCAGAGAAATTGTGACTCCTGCAACCCGTTCCATTGGTGCTAGATGAACGAACGTCTCTCTAATTGCTCAGTTCGTAGAGATTAGTGTGTGTGAAAGCCGTCCTTCACCTAGCTTGTTGGAAACACAAATTTATTTTCAGTTGCAAACTCCATTCCATACATATATATGGGGAGGTACCAGCTCCAACTCGGTTTTACAGTGAAAACTGCAGGAAATTCAAACCGGCACTAGGAAACAGACTGAGAACGCAGAGAATAAGTCTCTCCTGCAACCCGTTCCCTTGGTGCTAGATGAACGAAAGTCTCTCCACTTGCTCAGTTCCGAGAGATAAGTGTGTGTGAAAGCCATCCTTCACCTAGCTTGTTGGGAACACAAAGTATGTTTTTAGCTGCAAACACCATTCCATACATATATATGGGGAGGTACTAGCTCCAACTCGGTTTTACAGTGAAATCTGCAGGAACTTCAAACCGGCACTAGGAAACACACTGAGAAAGCAGAGAAATAGTGTCTCCTGCCAGCCGTTCCATTGGTGCTAGATGAACGAACGTCTCTCCACTTACTCAGTTCGGAGAGATTAGTGTGTGTGAAAGCCGTCTTCACCTAGCTTGTTGGGAACACAAAGTTTCTTTTTCAGTTGCAAACTCCATTCCATACATATATATGGGGAGGTACTACCTCCAACTCGGTTTTACAGTGAAAACTGCAGGAACTTCAAACCGGCACTAGGAAACAGACTGAGAAAGCAGAGAGTAAATTCTCTCCTGCAACCCGTTCCCTTGGTGCTAGATGAACGAACGTCTCTCCACTTGCTCAGTTCCGAGAGATAAGTGTGTGTGAATGCCGTCCTTCACCTAGCTTGTTGGAAACAAAAAGTTTCTTTTCAGTTGCAAACTCCATTCCATACATATATATGGGGAGGTACTAGCTCCAACACGGTTTTACAGTGAAAATTGCAGGAACTTCAAACCGGCACTAGGAAAACAGACTGAGAAAGCAGAGAAAAAGTCTCTCCTGCAACCCGTTCCCTTGGTGCTAGATGAACGAACGTCTCTCACTTGCTCAGTTCGGAGAGATTAGTGTGTGTGAAAGCCGTCCTTCACATAACTTGTTGGATAAATAAGGATTCTTTTCAGTTGCAAACTCCATTCCATACATATATATGGGGAGGTACTAGCTCCAACTCGGTTTGACAGTGAAAACTGCAGGAACTTCAAACCGGCACTAGTAAACTGACTGAGAAGGCAGAGAAAAAGTGTCTCCTGCATGCGATTCCCTTGGTGCTAGATGAACGAACGTCTCTCCACTTGCTCAGTTCAGAGAGATAAGTGTGTGTGAAAGCCGTTCTTCACATAGCTTGTTGGAAACACAAAGTTTCTTTTCAGTTGCAAACTCCATTCCATACATATATATGGGGAGGTACTAGCTCCAACTCGGTTTTACAGTGGAAAAACTGCAGGAACTTCAAACCGGCACTAGGAAACAGACTGAGAACGCAGAGAAAAAGTCTCTCCTGCAAACCCGTTCCTTTTTGCTAGATGAACGAACGTCTCTCCACTTGCTCAGTTCCGAGAGATAAGTGTGTGTGAAAGCGGTCCCTTCACCTAGCTTGTTGGGGAACACAAGGTTTCTTTTCAGTTGCAAACACCATTCCATACATATATAAGGGGAGGTACTAGCTCCAACTCGGTTTTACAGTGAAAACTGCAGGAACTTCAAACCGGCCCTAGGAAACACACTGAGAAAGCAGAGAATTTGTGACACCTGCCAGCCGTTCCATTGGTGGCTAGATGAACGAACGTCTCTCTAATTGATCAGTTCGTAGAGATTAGTGTGTGTGAAAGCCGTCCTTCACCTAGCTTGTGGAAACACAAATTTATTTTCAGTTGCAAACTCCCATTCCATACATATATATGGGGAGGTACTAGCTCCAACTCGGTTTTACAGTGAAAACTGCAGGAACTTCAAACCGGCACTAGGAAACAGACTGAGAACGCAGAGAATAAGTCTCTCCTGCAAACCCGTTCCTTGGTGCTAGATGAACAAAGTCTCTCCACTTGCTCAGTTCCGAGAGATAAGTGTGTGTGAAAGCCGTCCTTCACCTAGCTTGTTGGGAACACAAAGTATGTTTTCAGCTGCAAACACCATTCCATACATATATATGGGGAGGTACTAGCTCCAACTCGGTTTTACAGTGAAAACTGCAGGAACTTCAAACCGGCACTAAGAAACACACTGATAAAGCAGAGAAATAGTGTCTCCTGCCAGCCGTTCCATTGGTGCTAGATGATCGAACGTCTCTCCACTTACTCAGTTCGGAGAGATTAGTGTGTGTGAAAGCCGTCCTTCACCTAGCTTGTTGGGAACACAAAGTTTCCTTTCAGTTGCAAACTCCATTCCATACATATATATGGGGAGGTACTACCTCCAACTCGGTTTTTAAAGTGAAAACTGCAGGAACTTCAAACCGGCACTAGGAAACAGACTGAGAAAGCAGAGAAAAATTCTCTCCTGCAACCCGATCCCTTGGTGCTAGATGAACGAACGTCTCTCCACTTGCTCAGTTCCGAGAGATAAGTGTGTGTGAATGCCGTACTTCACCTAGCTTGTTGGAAACACAAAGTTTCTTTTCAGTTGCAAACTCCATTCCATACATATATATGGGGAGATACTAGCTCCAACTCGGTTTTACAGTGAAAACTGCAGGAACTTCAAACCGGCACTAGGAAACACACTGAGAAAGCAGAGAAATAGTGTCTCCTGCAACCGGTTCCATTGGTGCTAGATGAACGAACGTCTCTCCACTTGCTCAGTTCGGAGAGATTAGTGTGTGTGAAAGCCGTCCTTCACATAACTTGTTGGAAAAACAAGGATTCTTTTCAGTTGCAAACTCCATTCCATACATATATATGGGGAGGTACTAGCTCCAAATCGGTTTGACAGTGAAAACTGCAGGAACTTCAAACAGGCACTAGGAAACAGACTGAGAAAGCAGAGAAAAAGTCTCTCCTGCAACCCGTTCCCTTGGTGCTAGATGAACGAACGTCTCTCCACTTGCTCAGTTCCGAGAGATAAGTGTGTGTGAAAGCCGTCCTTCACCAAGCTTGTTGGGAACACAAAGTTTCTTTTCAGTCGCAAACACCACTCCATACATATATAAGGGGAGGTTCTAGCTCCAACTCGGTTTTACAGTGAAAACTGCAGGAACTTCAAACCGGCACTAGGAAACACACTGAGAAAGCAGAGAAATAGTGTCTCCTGCAACCGGTTCCATTGGTGCTAGATGAACGAACGTCTCTCCACTTGCTCAGTTCGGAGAGATTAGTGTGTGTGAAAGCCGTCCTTCACATAACTTGTTGGAAAAACAAGGATTCTTTTCAGTTGCAAACTCCATTCCATACATATATATGGGGAGGTACTAGCTCCAACTCGGTTTGACAGTGAAAACTGCAGGAACTTCAAAACGGCACTAGTAAACAGACTGAGAAAGCAGAGAAAAAGTGTCTCCTGCATGCGATTCCCTTGGTGCTAGATGAACGAACGTCTCTCCACTTGCTCAGTTCAGAGAGATAATTGTGTGTGAAAGCCGTTCTTCACCTAGCTTGTTGTAAACACAAAGTTTCTTTTCAGTTGCAAACTCCATTCCATACATATATATGGGGAGGTACTAGCTCCAACTCTGTTTTACAGTGAAAACTGCAGGAAATTCAAACCGGCACTAGGAAACAGACTGAGAACGCAGAGGGAAAGTCTCTCCTGCAACCCGTTCCCTTGGTGCTAGATGAACGAATGTCTCTCCACTTGCTCAGTTCCGAGAGATAAGTGTGTGTGAAAGCCGTCCTTCACCTAGCTTGTTGGGAACACAAAGTTTCTTTTCAGTTGCAAACTCCATTCCATACATATATATGGGGAGGTACTACCTCCAACTCGGTTTTAAAGTGAAAACTGCAGGAACTTCAAACCGGCACTAGGAAACAGACTGAGAAAGCAGAGAAAAATTCTCTCCTGCAACCCGATCCCTTGGTGCTAGATGAACGAACGTCTCTCCACTTGCTCAGTTCCGAGAGATAAGTGTGTGTGAATGCCGTCCTTCACCTAGCTTGTTGGAAACACAAAGTTTCTTTTCAGTTGCAAACTCCATTCCATACATATATATGGGGAGGTACTAGCTCCAACTCGGTTTTACAGTGAAAACTGCAGGAACTTCAAACAGGCACTAGGAAACAGACTGAGAAAGCAGAGAAAAAGTCTCTCCTGCAACCGGTTCCATTGGTGCTAGATGAACGAACGTCTCTCCACTTGCTCAGTTCGGAGAGATTAGTGTGTGTGAAAGCCGTCCTTCACATAACTTGTTGGAAAAACAAGGATTCTTTTCAGTTGCAAACTCCATTCCATACATATATATGGGGAGGTACTAGCTCCAACTCGGTTTGACAGTGAAAACTGCAGGAACTTCAAAACGGCACTAGTAAACAGACTGAGAAAGCAGAGAAAAAGTGTCTCCTGCATGCGATTCCCTTGGTGCTAGATGAACGAACGTCTCTCCACTTGCTCAGTTCAGAGAGATAATTGTGTGTGAAAGCCGTTCTTCACCTAGCTTGTTGTAAACACAAAGTTTCTTTTCAGTTGCAAAACTCCATTCCATACATATATATGGGGAGGTACTAGCTCCAACTCGGTTTTACAGTGAAAACTGCAGGAACTTCAAACCGGCACTAGGAAACAGACTGAGAACGCAGAGAGAAAGTCTCTCCTGCAACCCGTTCCCTTGGTGCTAGATGAACGAATGTCTCTCCACTTGCTCAGTTCCGAGAGATAAGTGTGTGTGAAAGCCGTCCTTCACCTAGCTTGTTGGGAACACAAGGTTTCTTTTCAGTTGCAAACACCATTCCATACATATATATGGGGAGGTACTAGCTCCAACTCGGTTTGACTGTGAAAACTGCAGGAACTTCAAACCGGCACTAGTAAACAGACTGAGAAAGCAGAGAAAAAGTGACTACTGCGACCCTTTCCATTGGTGCTAGATGAGCGAACGTCTCTCCAATTGCTCAGTTCAGAGAGATATGTGTGTGTGAAAGGCGTTCTTCACCTACCCTGTTGGGAACACAAAGTTTCTTTTCAGTTGCTAACACCATTGCATACATATATATGGGGAGGTACAAGCTCCAACTCGGTTAGACAGTGAAAACTGCAGGAACTTCAAACCGGCACTAGGAAACAGACTGAGAAAGCAGAGAAATAGTGTCTCCTGCAACCCGTTCCATTGGTGCTAGATGAACGAACGTCTCTCCACTTGCTCAGTTCCGAGAGATAAGTGTGTGTGAAAGCCGTCCTTCATCTAGCTTGTTGGGAACACAAGGTTTCTTTTCAGTTGCAAACACCATTCCATACATATATAAGGGGGGTACTAGCTCCAACTCGGTTTTACAGTGAAAACTGCAGGGACTTCAAACCGGCACTAGGAAACACACTGATAAAGCAGAGAAATAGTGGCTCCTGCCAGCCGTTCCACTGGTGCTAGATGAACGAACGTCTCTCCACTTACTCAGTTCGGAGAGATTAGTGTGTGTGAAAGCCGTCCTTCACCTAGCTTGTTGGGAACACAAAGTTTCTTTTCCGTTGCAAACTCCATTCCATACATATATATGGGGAGGTACTACCTCCAACTCGATTTTACAGTGAAAACTGCAGGAACGTCAAACCGGCACTAGGAAACAGACTGAGAAAGCAGAGAAAAAGTCTCTCCTGCAACCCGTTCCCTTGGTGCTAGATGAACGAACGTCTCTCCACTTGCTCAGTTCCGAGAGATAAGTGTGTGTGAAAGCCGTCCTTCACCTAGCTTGTTGGGAACTCAAAGTTTCTTTTCAGTTGCAAACACCATTCCATACATATATAAGGGGAGGTTCTAGCTCCAACTCGGTTTTACAGTGAAAACTGCAGGAACTTCAAACCGGCACTAGGAAACACACTGAGAAAGCAGAGAAATAGTGTCTCCTGCAACCGGTTCCATTGGTGCTAGATGAACGAACGTCTCTCCACTTGCTCAGTTCGGAGAGATTAGTGTGTGTGAAAGCCGTCCTTCACATAACTTGTTGGAAAAACAAGGATTCTTTTCAGTTGCAAACTCCATTCCATACATATATATGGGGAGGTACTAGCTCCAACTCGGTTTGACAGTGAAAACTGCAGGAACTTCAAACCGGCACTAGTAAACAGACTGAGAAAGCAGAGAAAAAGTGTCTCCTGCATGCGATTCCCTTGGTGCTAGATGAACGAACGTCTCTCCAATTGCTCAGTTCAGGGAGATAAGTGTGTGTGAAAGCCGTTCTTCACCTAGCTTGTTGGAAACACAAAGTTTCTTTTCAGTTGCAAACTCCATTCCATACATATATATGGGGAGGTACTAGCTCCAACTCGGTTTTACAGTGAAAACTGCAGGAACTTCAAACCGGCACTAGGAAACAGACTGAGAACGCAGAGAGAATGTCTCTCCTGCAACCCGTTCCCTTGGTGCTAGATGAACGAACGTCTCTACACTTGCTCAGTTCCGAGAGATAAGTGTGTGTGAAAGCCGTCCTTCACCTAGCTTGTTGGGAACACAAGGTTTCTTTTCAGTTGCAAACACCATTCCATACATATATATGGGGAGGTACTAGCTCCAACTCGGTTTGACTGTGAAAACTGCAGGAACATCAAACCGGCACTAGTAAACAGACTGAGAAAGCAGAGAAAAAGTGACTACTGCGACCCTTTCCCTTGGTGCTAGATGAACGAACGTCTCTCCAATTGCTCAGTTCAGAGAGATATGTGTGTGTGAAAGGCGTTCTTCACCTACCCTGTTGGGAACACAAAGTTTCTTTTCAGTTGCAAACACCATTGCATACATATATATGGGGAGGTACTAGCTCCAACTCGGTTAGACAGTGAAAACTGCAGGAACATCAAACCGGCACTAGTAAACAGACTGAGAAAGAAGAGAAATAGTGTCTCCTGCAACCCGTTCCATTGGTGCTAGATGAACGAACGTCTCTCCACTTGCTCAGTTCTGAGAGATAAGTGTGTGTGAAAGCCGTCCTTCAACTAGCTAGTTGTAAACACAAAGTTTCTTTTCAGTTGAAAACTCCATTCCATACATATATATGGGGAGGTACTAGCTCCAACTCGGTTTTACAGTGAAAACTGCAGGAACATCAAACCGGCACTAGGAAACAGACTGAGAAAGCAGAGAAAAAGTCTCTCCTGCAACCCGTTCCCTTGGTGCTAGATGAACGAACGTCTCTCCACTTGCTCAGTTCCGAGAGATAAGTTGTGTGAAAGCCGTCCTTCACCTAGCTTGTTGGGAACACAAGGTTTCTTTTCAGTTGCAAACACCATTCCATACATATATAAGGGGGGGTAGTAGCTCCAACTCGGTTTTACAGTGAAAACTGCAGGAACTTCAAACCGGCACTAGGAAACACACTGAGAAAGCAGAGAAATAGTGTCTCCTGCAACCCTTTCCATTGGTGCTAGATGAACGAAAGTCTCTCCACTTGCTCAGTTCTGAAAGATAATTGTGTGTGAAAGCCGTCCTTCACCTAGCTTGTTGGGAACACAAAGTTTATTTTCAGTTGCAAACTCCATTCCATACATATATATGGGGAGGTAATAGCTCCAACTCGGTTTTACAGTCAAAACTGCAGGAACTTCAAACCGGCACTAGGAAACAGACTGAGAAAGCAGAGAAAAATTCTCTCCTGCAACCCGTTCCCTTGGTGCTAGATGAACGAACGTCTCTCCACTTGCTCAGTTCCGAGAGATAAGTGTGTGTGAAAGCCGTCCTTCACCTAGCTTGTTGGGAACACAAAGTTTCTTTTCAGTTGCAAACACCATTCCATACATATATAAGGGGTGGTACTAGCTCCAACTCGGTTTTACAGTGAAAACTGCAGGAACTTCAAACCGGCACTAGGAAACACACTGAGAAAGCAGAGAAAAAGTGTCTCCTGCCAGCCGTTCCATTGGTTCTAGATGAACGAAAGTCTCTCCACATGCTCAGTTCGGAGAGTTTAGTGTGTGTGAAAGCCGTCCTTCACGTAGCTTGTTGGGAACACAAGGTTTCTTTTCAGTTGCAAACTCCATTCCATACATATATATGGGGAGGTACTATCTCCAACACTGTTTGACAGTGAAAACTGCAGGAATTTCAAACCGGCACTAGTAAACATACTGAGAAAGCAGAGAAAAAGTGTCTACTGCAACACGTTCCCTTGGTGCTAGATGAACGAACGTCTCTCCTCTTGCTCAGTTCAGAGAGATATGTGTGTGTGAAAGCCGTTCTTCACCTAGCCTGTTGGGAACACAGAGTTACTTTTAAGTTGCAAACACCAATCCATACAATTATATGGGGAGGTACTAGCTCCAACTCGGTTTGACAGTGAAAACTGCAGGAACTTCAAAACGGCACTAGGAAACAGACTGAGAAAGCAGAGAAATAGTGTCTCCTGCCAGCCGTTCCATTGGTGCTAGATGAACGAACGTCTCTCCACTTACTCAGTTCGGAGAGATTAGTGTGTGTTAAAGCCGTCCTTCAACTAGCTTGTTGGGAACACAAAGTTTCTTTTCAGTTGCAAACTCCATTCCATACATATATATAGGGAGGTACTACCTCCAACTCTGTTTTACAGTGAAAACTGCAGGAACTTCAAACCGGCACTAGGAAACAGACTGAGAAAGCAGAGAAAAAGTCTCTCCTGCAACCCGTTCCCTTGGTGCTAGATGAACGAACGTCTCTCCACTTGCTCAGTTCGAGGGATAAGTGTGTGTGAAAGCCGTCCTTCACCTAGCTTGTTGGGAACACAAAGTTTCTTTTCAGTTGCAAACACCATTCCATACATATATAAGGGGAGGTTCTAGCTCCAACTCGGTTTTACAGTGAAAACTGCAGGAACTTCAAACCGGCACTAGGAAACACACTGAGAAAGCAGAGAAATAGTGTCTCCTGCAACCGGTTCCATTGGTGCTAGATGAACGAACGTCTCTCCACTTGCTCAGTTCGGAAAGATTAGTGTGTGTGAAAGCCGTCCTTCACATATCTTGTTGGATAAACAAGGATTCTTTTCAGTTGCAAACTCCATTCCATACATATATATGGGGAGGTACTAGCTCCAACTCGGTTTGACAGTGAAAACTGCAGGAAATTCAAACCGGCACTAGTAAACAGACTGAGAATGCAGAGAAAAAGTGTCTCCTGCAACCGGTTCCATTGGTGCTAGATGAACGAACGTCTCTCCACTTGCTCAGTTCGTAGAGATTAGTGTGTGTGAGTGCCGTCCTTCACCTAGCTTGTGGGAAACACAAATTTATTTTCAGTTGCAAACTCCATTCCATACATATATATGGGGAGGTACTAGCTCCAACTCGGTTTTACAGTGAAAACTGCTGGAACTTCAAACCGGCACTAGGAAACAGACTGAGAACGCAGAGAATAAGTCTCTCCTGCAACCCGTTCCCTTGGTGCTAGATGAACGAACGTCTCTCCACTTGCTCAGTTCCGAGAGATAAGTGTGTGTGAAAGCCGTCCTTCACCTAGCTTGTTGGGAACACAAAGTATGTTTTCAGCTGCAAACACCATTCCATACATATATATGGGGAGGTACTAGCTCCAACTCGGTTTTACAGTGAAAACTGCAGGAACTTCAAACCGGCACTAGGAAACACACTGATAAAGCAGAGAAATAGTGTCTCCTGCCAGCCGTTCCATTGGTGCTAGATGAACGAACGTCTCTCCACTTGCTCAGTTCCGAGAGATTAGTGTGTGTGAAAGCCGTCCTTCACCTAGCTTGTTGGGAACACAAAGTTTCTTTTCAGTTGCAAACTCCATTCCATACATATATATGGGGAGGTACTACCTCCAACTCGGTTTTAAAGTGAAAACTGCAGGAACTTCAAACCGGCACTAGGAAACAGACTGAGAAAGCAGAGAAAAATTCTCTCCTGCAACCCGTTCCCTTGGTGCTAGATGAACGAACGTCTCTCCACTTGCTCAGTTCCGAGAGATAAGTGTGTGTGAATGCCGTCCTTCACCTAGCTTGTTGGAAACACAAAGTTTCTTTTCAGTTGCAAACTCCATTCCATACATATATATGGGGAGGTACTAGCTCCAACTCGGTTTTACAGTGAAAACTGCAGGAACTTCAAACCGGCACTAGGAAACACACTGAGAAAGCAGAGAAATAGTGTCTCCTGCAACCGGTTCCATTGGTGCTAGATGAACGAACGTCTCTCCACTTGCTCAGTTCGGAGAGATTTTTGTGTGTGAAAGCCGTCCTTCACATAACTTGTTGGAAAAACAAGGATTCTTTTCAGTTGCAAACTCCATTCCATACATATATATGGGGAGGTACCAGCTCCAACTCGGTTTGACAGTGAAAACTGCAGGAAGTTCAAACCGGCACTAGTAAACAGACTGAGAAAGCAGAGAAAAGTGTCTCCTGCATGCGATTCTCTTGGTGCTAGATGAACGAACGTCTCTCCACTTGCTCAGTTCAGAGAGATAAGTGTGTGTGAAAGCCGTCCTTCAACTAGCTAGTTGTAAACACAAAGTTTCTTTTCAGTTGAAAACTCCATTCCATACATATATATGGGGAGGTACTAGCTCCAACTCGGTTTTACAGTGAAAACTGCAGGAACATCAAACCGGCACTAGGAAACAGACTGAGAAAGCAGAGAAAAAGTCTCTCCTGCAACCCGTTCCCTTGGTGCTAGATGAACGAACGTCTCTCCACTTGCTCAGTTCCGAGAGATAAGTGTGTGTGAAAGCCGTCCTTCACCTAGCTTGTTGGGAACACAAGGTTTCTTTTCAGTTGCAAACACCATTCCATACATATATAAGGGGTGTACTAGCTCCAACTCGGTTTTACAGTGAAAACTGCAGGAACTTAAAACCGGCACTAGGAAACACACTGAGAAAGCAGAGAAATAGTGTCTCCTGCAACCCTTTCCATTGGTGCTAGATGAACGAAAGTCTCTCCACTTGCTCAGTTCTGAGAGATAAGTGTGTGTGAAAGCCGTCCTTCACCTAGCTTGTTGGAAACACAAAGTTTATTTTCAGTTGCAAACTCCATTCCATACATATATATGGGGAGGTAATAGCTCCAACTCGGTTTTACAGTGAAAACTGCAGGAACTTCAAACCGGCACTAGGAAACAGACTGAGAACGCAGAGAAAAAGTCTCTCCTGCAACCCGTTCCCTTGGTGCTAGATGAACGAACGTCTCTCCACTTGCTCAGTTCCGAGAGATAAGTGTGTGTGAAAGCCGTCCTTCACCTAGCTTGTTGGGAACACAAAGTTTCTTTTCAGTTGCAAACACCATTCCATACATATATAAGGGGTGGTACTAGCTCCAACTCGGTTTTACAGTGAAAACTGCAGGAACTTCAAACCGGCACTAGGAAACACACTGAGAAAGCAGAGAAATAGTGTCTCCTGCCAGCCGTTGCATTGGTTCTAGATGAACGAACGTCTCTCCACATGCTCAGTTCGGAGAGTTTAGTGTGTGTGAAAGCCGTCTTCACCTAGCTTGTTGGAAACACAAAGTTTCTTTTCAGTTGCAAACTCCATTCCATACATATATATGGGGAGGTACTAGCTCCAACTCGGTTTTACAGTGAAAACTGCAGGAACTTCAAACCGGCACTAGGAAACAGACTGAGAAAGCAGAGAAAAAGTGTCTACTGCGACCCGTTCCCTTGGTGCTAGATGAACGAACGTCTCTCCACTTGCTCAGTTCAGAGAGATATGTGTGTGTGAAAGCCGTTCTTCACCTAGCCTGTTGGGAACACAGAGTTACTTTTAAGTTGCAAACACCAATCCATACATATATATGGGGAGGTACTAGCTCCAACTCGGTTTGACAGTGAAAACTGCAGGAACTTCAAAACGGCACTAGGAAACAGACTGAGAAAGCAGAGAAATAGTGTCTCCTGCAACCCGTTCCCTTGGTGCTAGATGAACGAACGTCTCTCTAATTGCTCAGTTCGTAGAGATTAGTGTGTGTGAAAGCCGTCCTTCACCTAGCTTGTTGGAAACACAAATTTATTTTCAGTTGCAAACTCCATTCCATGCATATATATGGGGAGGTACTAGCTCCAACTCGGTTTTACAGTGAAAACTGCAAGAACTTCAAATCGGCACTAGGAAACAGACTGAGAACGCAGAGAATAAGTCTCTCCTGCAACCCGTTCCCTTGGTGCTAGATGAACGAAAGTCTCTCCACTTGCTCAGTTCCGAGAGATAAGTGTGTGTGAAAGCCATCCTTCACCTAGCTTGTTGGGAACACAAAGTATGTTTTTAGCTGCAAACACCATTCCATACATATATATGGGGAGGTACTAGCTCCAACTCGGTTTTACAGTGAAAACTGCAGGAACTTCAAACCGGCACTAGGAAACACACTGAGAAAGCAGAGAAATAGTGTCTCCTGCCACCCGTTCCATTGGTGCTAGATGAACGAACGTCTCTCCACATACTCAGTTCGGAGAGATTAGTGTGTGTGAAAGCCGTCCTTCAACTAGCTTGTTGGGAACACAAAGTTTCTTTTCAGTTGCAAACTCCATTCCATACATATATATGGGGAGGTACTACCTCCAACTCGGTTTTACAGTGAAAACTGCAGGAACTTCAAACCGGCACTAGGAAACAGACTGAGAAAGCAGAGAAAAATTCTCTCCTGCCACCCGTTCCCTTGGTGCTAGATGAACGAACGTCTCTCCACTTGCTCAGTTCTGAGAGATAAGTGTGTGTGAAAGCCGTCCTTCACCTAGCTTGTTGGGAACACAAAGTTTCTTTTCAGTTGCAAACACCATTCCATACATATATAAGGGGAGGTTCTAGCTCCAACTCGGTTTTACAGTGAAAACTGCAGGAACTTCAAACCGGCACTAGGAAACAGACTGAGAAAGCAGAGAAATAGTGTCTCCTGCAACCGGTTCCATTGGTGCTAGATGAACGAACGTCTCTCCACTTGCTCAGTTCGGAGAGATTAGTGTGTGTGAAAGCCGTCCTTCACATAACTTGTTGGATAAACAAGGATTCTTTTCAGTTGCAAACTCCATTCCATACATATCTATGGGGAGGTACTAGCTCCAACTCGGTTTGACAGTGAAAACTGCAGGAACTTCAAACCGGCACTAGTAAACAGACTGAGAAAGCAGAGAAAAAGTGTCTCCTGCATGCGATTCCCTTGGTGGTAGATGAACGAACGTCTCTCCACTTGCTCAGTTCAGAGAGATAAGTGTGTGTGAAAGCCGTTCTTCACCTAGCTTGTTGGAAACACAAAGTTTCTTTTCAGTTGCAAACTCCATTCCATACATGTATATGGGGAGGTACTAGCTCCAACTCGGTTTTACAGTGAAAACTGCAGGAACTTCAAACCGGCACTAGGAAACAGAGTGAGAACGCAGAGAAAAAGTCTCTCCTGCAACCCGTTCCCTTGGTGCTAGATGAACGAACGTCTCTCCACTTGCTCACTTCCGAGAGATAAGTGTGTGTGAAAGCCGTCCTTCACCTAGCTTGTTGGGAACACAAAGTTTCTTTTCAGTTGCAAACACCATTCCATACATATATAAGGGGAGGTACTAGATCCAACTCGGTTTTACAGTGAAAACTGCAGGAACTTCAAACCGGCCCTAGGAAACACACTGAGAAAGCAGAGAAATAGTGTCTCCTGCCAGCCGTTCCATTGGTGCTAGATGAACGAACGTCTCTCCACTTACTCAGTTCGGAGAGATTAGTGTGTGTGAAAGCCGTCCTTCACATAGCTTGTTGGGAACACAAAGTTTTTTTTCAGTTGCAAACACCATTCCATACATATATAAGGGGAGGTTCTAGCTCCAACTCGGTTTTACAGTGAAAACTGCAGGAACTTCAAACCGGCACTAGGAAACACACAGAGAAAGCAGAGAAAAAGTGTCTCCTGCATGCGATTCCCTTGGTGCTAGATGAACGAACGTCTCTCCACTTGCTCAGTTCAGAGAGAGAAGTGTGTGTGAAAGCCGTTCTTCACCCAGCCTGTTTGGAACACAAAGTTTCTTTTCAGTTGCAAACAACATTCCATACATATATATGGGGAGGTACAAGTTCCAACTCTGTTTGACAGTGAAAACTGCAGGAACTTCAAACCGGCACTAGGAAACAGACAGAGAAAACAGAGGAAAAGTGTCTACTTCAAACCGTTCCCTTGGTGCTAGATGAACGAACGTCTCTCCACTTGCTCAGTTGTGAGAAATAAGTGTGTGTGAAAGCCGTCCTTCACCTAGCTTGTTGGGAACACAAAGTTTCTTTTCAGTTGCAAACACCATTCCATACATATATATGGGGAGGTACAAGCTCCAACTCTGTTTGACAGTGAAAACTGCAGGAACTTCAAACCGGCACTAGGAAACAGACTGAGAAAGCAGAGAAAAAGTGTCTCCTGCAACCCGTTCCCTTGGTGGTAGATGAACGAACGTCTCTCCACTTGCTCAGTTCAGAGAGATAAGTGTGTGTGAAAGCCGTCCTTCACCTAGCTTGTTGGGAACACAAAGTTTCTTTTCAGTTGCAGACTTCATTCCATACATATATAAGGGGAGGTACAAGCTCCAACTCTGTTTGACAATGAAAACTGCAGGAACTTCAAACCAGCACTAGGAAACAGACTGAGAAAGCAGAGAAATAGTGTCTCCTTCAACCCGTTCCATTGGTGCTAGATGAACGAACGTCTCTCCACTTGCTCAGTTCTGAGAGATAAGTGTGTGTGAAAGCCGTCCTTCAACTAGCTTGTTGGAAACACAAAGTTTCTTTTCAGTTGCAAACTCCATTCCATACATATATATGGGGAGGTACTAGCTCCAACTCGGTTTTACAGTGAAAACTGGAGGAACTTCAAACCGGCACTAGGAAACTGACTGAGAACGCAGAGAATAAGTCTCCCCTGCAACCCGTTCCCTTGGTGCTAGATGAACGAACGTCTCTCCACTTGCTCAGTTCCGAGAGATAAGTGTGTGTGAAAGCCGTCCTTCACCTAGCTTGTTGGGAACACAAAGTTTCTTTTCAGTTGCAAACACCATTCCTTACATATATAAGGGGAGGTACTAGCTCCAACTCAGTTTTACAGTGAAAACTGCACGAACTTCAAACCGGCACTAGGAAACACACTGAGAAAGCAGAGAAATAGTGTCTCCTGCAACCGGATCCATTGGTGCTAGATGAACGAACGTCTCTCCACTTGCTCAGTTCGGAGAGATTAGTGTGTGTGAAAGCCGTCCTTCACTTAGCTTGTTGGAAACACAAAGTTTCTTTTCAGTTGCAAACTCCATTCCATACATATATATGGGGAGGTACAAGCTCCAACTCTGTTTGACAGTGAAAACTGCAGGAACTTCAAACCGGCACTAGGAAACAGACTAAGAAAACAGAGAATATGTGTCTACTTCAAACCGTTCCCTTGGTGCTAGATGAACGAACGTCTCTCCACTTGCTCAGTTCCGAGAGATAAGTGTGTGTGAAAGCCGTCCTTCACCTAGCTTGTTGGGAACAAAAAGTTTCTTTTCAGTTGCAAACTCCATTCCATACATATATATGGGGAGGTACTAGCTCCAACTCGGTTTTACAGTGAAAACTGCAGGAACTTCAAACCGGCACTAGGAAACAGACTGAGAACGCAGAGAAAAAGTCTCTCCTGCAACCCGTTCCCTTGGTGCTAGATGAATGAACGTCTCTCCACTTGCTCAGTTCCGAGAGATAAGTGTGTGTGAAAGCCGTCCTTCACCTAGCTTGTTGGAAACACAAAGTTTCTTTTCAGTTGCAAACTCCAATCCATACATATATATGGGGAGGTACTAGCTCCAACACGGTTTTACAGTGAAAACTGCAGGAATTTCACACCGGCACTACGAAAAAGACTGAGAAAGCAGAGAAAAAGTCTCTCCTGCAACTCGTTCCCTTGGTGCTAGATGAACGAACGTCTCTCCACTTGCTCAGTTCCGAGAGACAATTGTGTGTGAAAGACGTCCTTCACACAGCTTGTTGGGAACACAAGGTTTCTTTTCAGTTGCAAACTCCATTCCATACATATATATGGGGAGGTAATAGCTCCAACTCGGTTTGACAAAGAAAACTGCAGGAACTTCAAACCGGCACTAGTAAACAGACTGAGAAAGCAGAGAAAAAGTGTCTCCTGCATGCGGTTCCCTTGGCGCTAGATGAACGAACGTCTCTCCATTTGCTCAGTTCAGAGAGATAAATGTGTGTGAAAGCAGTTCTTCACCTAGCCTGTTTGGAACACAAAGTTTCTTTTCAGTTGCAAATACCATTCCATATATATATATGGGGAGGTACTAGCTCCATCTCGGTTTGCCAGTGAAAACTGCAGGAACTTCAAAAAGGCACTAGGAAACAGACTGAGAAAGCAGAGAAAAAGTGTCTCCTGCAACCCGTTCCCTTGGTGCTAGATGAACGAACGTCTCTCCACTTGCTCAGTTCTGAGAGATAAGTGTGTGTGAAAGCCGTCCTTCACCTAGCTTGTTGGGAACACAAAGTTTCTTTTCAGTTGCAAACTTCATTCCATACATATATATGGGGAGGTACAAGCTCCAACTCTGTTTGACAGTGAAAACTGCAGGAACTTCAAACCGGCACTAGGAAACAGACTGAGAAAACAGAGAAAAAGTGTCTACTACAAACCGTTCCCTTGGTTCTAGATGAACGAACGTCTCTCCACTTGCTCAGTTCCGAGAGATAAGTGTGTGTGAAGTCGTCCTTCACCTAGCTTGTTGGGAACAAAAACATTCTTTTCAGTTGCAAACTCCATTCCATACATATATATGGGGAGGTACTAGCTCCAACTCTGTTTGACAGTGAAAACTGCAGGAACTTCAAACCGGCACTAGGAAACAGACTGAGAAAGCAGAGAAATAGAGTATCCTGCAACCCGTTCCCTTGGTGCTAGATGAACGAACGTCTCTCCACTTGCTCAGTTCTGGGAGATAAGTGTATGTGAAGCCGTCCTTCACCTAGCTTGTTTGGAAAACAATGTTTCTTTTCAACTGCTAACTTCATTCCATACATATATATGGGGAGGTACAAGCTCCAACTCTGTTTGACAGTGAAAACTGCAGGAACTTCAAAACGGCACTAGGAAACAGACTGAAAAAACAGAGAAAAAGTTTCTACTTCAAACCGTTCCCTTGGTGCTAGATGAACGAACGTCTCTCCACTTGCTCAGTTCCGAGAGATAAGTGTGTGTGAAAGCCGTCCTTCACCCAGCTTTTTGGGAACAAAAAGTTTCTTTTCAGTTGCAAACTCCATTCCATACATATATATGGGGAGATACTAGCTCCAACTCGGTTTGACAGTGAAAACTGCAGGAACTTCAAACCGGCACTAGGAAACAGACTGAGAAAGCAGAGAAAAAGTCTCTCCTGCAACCCGTTCCCTTGGTGCTAGATGAACGAACGTCTCTCCACTTGCTGAGTTCCGAGAGATATGTGTGTGTGAAAGCCGTCCTTCACCTAGCTTGTTGGGAACACAAAGTTTCTTTTCAGTTGCAAACACCATTCCATACATATATATGGGATGGTATTAGCTCCAACTCGGTTTTACAGTGAAAACTGCAGGAAATTCAAACCGGCACTAGGAAACAGACTGAGAAAACAGAGAATATGTGTCTACTTCAAACCGTTCCCTTGGTGCTAGATGAACGAAAGTCTCTCCACTTGCTCAGTTCCGAGAGATAAGTGTGTGTGAAAGCCGTCCTTCACCTAGCTTGTTGGGAACAAAAAGTTTCTTTTCAGTTGCAAACTCCATTCCATACATATATATGGGGAGGTACTAGCTCCAACTCGATTTTACAGTGAAAATTGCAGGAACTTCAAACCGGGACTAGGAAACAGACTGAGAAAGCAGAGAAAAATGTCTCCTGCAACCCGTTCCCTTGGTGCTAGATGAACGAACGTCTCTCCACATGCTCAGTTCTGAAAGTTAAGTGTGTGTGAAAGCCGTCTTTAACCTATCTTGTTGGTAACACAAAGTTTCTTTTCAGTTGCAAACTCCATTCCATACATATATATGGGGAGGTACTAGCTCCAACACGGTTTTACAGTGAAAACTGCAGGAACTTCAAACCGGCACTAGGAAACAGACTGAGAAAGCAGAGAAAACGTGTCTCCTGCAACCCGTTCCCTTGGTGCTAGATGAACGAACTTCTCTCCACTTGCTCAGTTCTGAGAGATAAGTGTGTGTGAAAGCCGTCCTTCACCTAGCTTGTTGGGAACACAAAGTTTCTTTTCAGTTGCAAACTCCATTCCAAACATATATATGGGGTGGTACGAGCTCCAACTCGGTTTTACAGTGAAAACTGCAGGAACTTCAAACCGGCACTAGGAATCAGACTGAGAAAGCAGAGAAAAAGTGTCTCCTGCAACCCATTCCCTTGGTGCTAGATGAACGAACGTCTCTCCACTTGCTCAGTTCTGAGAGATAAGTGTGTGTGAAAGCCGTCCTTCACCTAGCTTGTTGGGAACACAAAGTTTCTTTTCAGTTGCAAACTCCATTCCAAACATATATATGGGGTGGTACGAGCTCCAGCTCGGTTTTACAGTGAAAACTGCAGGAACTTCAAACCGGCACTAGGAATCAGACTGAGAAAGCAGAGATAAGTGTCTCCTGCAACCCATTCCCTTGGTGCTAGATGAACGAACGTCTCGCCACTTACTCAGTTCTGAGAGATAAGTGTGTGTGAAAGCCGTACTTCAACTAGCTTGTTGGGAACACAAAGTTTCTTTTCAGTTGCAAACTCCATTCCATACATATAAAAGGGGGGGTACTAGCTCCAACTCGGTTTCACAGTGAAAACTGCAGGAACTTCAAACCGGCACTAGGAAACAGACTGAGAAAGCAGAGAAAAAGTCTCTCCTGCAACCCGTTCCCTTGGTGCTAGATGAACGAACGTCTCTCCACTTGCTGAGTTCCGAGAGATATGTGTGTGTGAAAGCCGTCCTTCACCTAGCTTGTTGGGAACACAAAGTTTCTTTTCAGTTGCAAACACCATTCCATACATATATATGGGATGGTATTAGCTCCAACTCGGTTTTACAGTGAAAACTGCAGGAACTTCAAACCGGCACTAGGAAACAGACTGAGAAAACAGAGAATATGTGTCTACTTCAAACCGTTCCCTTGGTGCTAGATGAACGAACGTCTCTCCACTTGCTCAGTTCCGAGAGATAAGTGTGTGTGAAAGCCGTCCTTCACCTAGCTTGTTGGGAACAAAAAGTTTCTTTTCAGTTGCAAACTCCATTCCATACATATATATGGGGAGGTACTAGCTCCAACTCGATTTTACAGTGAAAATTGCAGGAACTTCAAACCGGGACTAGGAAACAGACTGAGAAAGCAGAGAAAAATGTCTCCTGCAACCCGTTCCCTTGGTGCTAGATGAACGAACGTCTCTCCACATGCTCAGTTCTGAAAGTTAAGTGTGTGTGAAAGCCGTCTTTAACCTATCTTGTTGGTAACACAAAGTTTCTTTTCAGTTGCAAACTCCATTCCATACATATATATGGGGAGGTACTAGCTCCAACACGGTTTTACAGTGAAAACTGCAGGAACTTCAAACCGGCACTAGGAAACAGACTGAGAAAGCAGAGAAAACGTGTCTCCTGCAACCCGTTCCCTTGGTGCTAGATGAACGAACTTCTCTCCACTTGCTCAGTTCTGAGAGATAAGTGTGTGTGAAAGCCGTCCTTCACCTAGCTTGTTGGGAACACAAAGTTTCTTTTCAGTTGCAAACTCCATTCCAAACATATATATGGGGTGGTACGAGCTCCAACTCGGTTTTACAGTGAAAACTGCAGGAACTTCAAACCGGCACTAGGAATCAGACTGAGAAAGCAGAGAAAAAGTGTCTCCTGCAACCCATTCCCTTGGTGCTAGATGAACGAACGTCTCTCCACTTGCTCAGTTCTGAGAGATAAGTGTGTGTGAAAGCCGTCCTTCACCTAGCTTGTTGGGAACACAAAGTTTCTTTTCAGTTGCAAACTCCATTCCAAACATATATATGGGGTGGTACGAGCTCCAGCTCGGTTTTACAGTGAAAACTGCAGGAACTTCAAACCGGCACTAGGAATCAGACTGAGAAAGCAGAGATAAGTGTCTCCTGCAACCCATTCCCTTGGTGCTAGATGAACGAACGTCTCGCCACTTACTCAGTTCTGAGAGATAAGTGTGTGTGAAAGCCGTACTTCAACTAGCTTGTTGGGAACACAAAGTTTCTTTTCAGTTGCAAACTCCATTCCATACATATAAAAGGGGGGGTACTAGCTCCAACTCGGTTTCACAGTGAAAACTGCAGGAACTTCAAACCGGCACTAGGAAACTGACTGAGAATGCAGAGAAAAAGTGTCTCCTGCAACCCGTTCCCTTGGTGCTAGATGAACGATCGTCTCTCCACATGCTTATTTCTGAGAGATATGTGTGTGTGAAAGCCGTCCTTCACCTAGCTTTGTGGGAACACAAATTTTCTATTCAGTTGCAAACTCCATTCCATACATATATATGGGGAGGTACTAGCTCCAACTCGGTTTTACAGTGAAAACTGGAGGAACTTCAAACCGGCACTAGGAAACTGACTGAGAACGCAGAGAATAAGTCTCCCCTGCAACCCGTTCCCTTGGTGCTAGATGAACGAACGTCTCTCCACTTGCTCAGTTCCGAGAGATAAGTGTGTGTGAAAGCCGTCCTTCACCTAGCTTGTTGGGAACACAAAGTTTCTTTTCAGTTGCAAACACCATTCCTTACATATATAAGGGGAGGTACTAGCTCCAACTCAGTTTTACAGTGAAAACTGCACGAACTTCAAACCGGCACTAGGAAACACACTGAGAAAGCAGAGAAATAGTGTCTCCTGCAACCGGATCCATTGGTGCTAGATGAACGAACGTCTCTCCACTTGCTCAGTTCGGAGAGATTAGTGTGTGTGAAAGCCGTCCTTCACTTAGCTTGTTGGAAACACAAAGTTTCTTTTCAGTTGCAAACTCCATTCCATACATATATATGGGGAGGTACAAGCTCCAACTCTGTTTGACAGTGAAAACTGCAGGAACTTCAAACCGGCACTAGGAAACAGACTAAGAAAACAGAGAATATGTGTCTACTTCAAACCGTTCCCTTGGTGCTAGATGAACGAACGTCTCTCCACTTGCTCAGTTCCGAGAGATAAGTGTGTGTGAAAGCCGTCCTTCACCTAGCTTGTTGGGAACAAAAAGTTTCTTTTCAGTTGCAAACTCCATTCCATACATATATATGGGGAGGTACTAGCTCCAACTCGGTTTTACAGTGAAAACTGCAGGAACTTCAAACCGGCACTAGGAAACAGACTGAGAACGCAGAGAAAAAGTCTCTCCTGCAACCCGTTCCCTTGGTGCTAGATGAATGAACGTCTCTCCACTTGCTCAGTTCCGAGAGATAAGTGTGTGTGAAAGCCGTCCTTCACCTAGCTTGTTGGAAACACAAAGTTTCTTTTCAGTTGCAAACTCCAATCCATACATATATATGGGGAGGTACTAGCTCCAACACGGTTTTACAGTGAAAACTGCAGGAATTTCACACCGGCACTACGAAAAAGACTGAGAAAGCAGAGAAAAAGTCTCTCCTGCAACTCGTTCCCTTGGTGCTAGATGAACGAACGTCTCTCCACTTGCTCAGTTCCGAGAGACAATTGTGTGTGAAAGACGTCCTTCACATAGCTTGTTGGGAACACAAGGTTTCTTTTCAGTTGCAAACTCCATTCCATACATATATATGGGGAGGTAATAGCTCCAACTCGGTTTGACAAAGAAAACTGCAGGAACTTCAAACCGGCACTAGTAAACAGACTGAGAAAGCAGAGAAAAAGTGTCTCCTGCATGCGGTTCCCTTGGCGCTAGATGAACGAACGTCTCTCCATTTGCTCAGTTCAGAGAGATAAATGTGTGTGAAAGCAGTTCTTCACCTAGCCTGTTTGGAACACAAAGTTTCTTTTCAGTTGCAAACACCATACCATATATATATATGGGGAGGTACTAGCTCCAACTCGGTTTGCCAGTGAAAACTGCAGGAACTTCAAACCGGCACTAGGAAACAGACTGAGAAAGCAGAGAAAAAGTGTCTCCTGCAACCCGTTCCCTTGGTGCTAGATGAACGAACGTCTCTCCACTTGCTCAGTTCTGAGAGATAAGTGTGTGTGAAAGCCGTCCTTCACCTAGCTTGTTGGGAACACAAAGTTTCTTTTCAGTTGCAAACTTCATTCCATACATATATATGGGGAGGTACAAGCTCCAACTCTGTTTGACAGTGAAAACTGCAGGAACTTCAAACCGGCACTAGGAAACAGACTGAGAAAACAGAGAAAAAGTGTCTACTACAAACCGTTCCCTTGGTTCTAGATGAACGAACGTCTCTCCACTTGCTCAGTTCCGAGAGATAAGTGTGTGTGAAGTCGTCCTTCACCTAGCTTGTTGGGAACAAAAACATTCTTTTCAGTTGCAAACTCCATTCCATACATATATATGGGGAGGTACTAGCTCCAACTCTGTTTGACAGTGAAAACTGCAGGAACTTCAAACCGGCACTAGGAAACAGACTGAGAAAGCAGAGAAATAGAGTATCCTGCAACCCGTTCCCTTGGTGCTAGATGAACGAACGTCTCTCCACTTGCTCAGTTCTGAGAGATAAGTGTATGTGAAGCCGTCCTTCACCTAGCTTGTTTGGAAAACAAAGTTTCTTTTCAACTGCTAACTTCATTCCATACATATATATGGGGAGGTACAAGCTCCAACTCTGTTTGACAGTGAAAACTGCAGGAACTTCAAAACGGCACTAGGAAACAGACTGAAAAAACAGAGAAAAAGTTTCTACTTCAAACCGTTCCCTTGGTGCTAGATGAACGAACGTCTCTCCACTTGCTCAGTTCCGAGAGATAAGTGTGTGTGAAAGCCGTCCTTCACCCAGCTTTTTGGGAACAAAAAGTTTCTTTTCAGTTGCAAACTCCATTCCATACATATATATGGGGAGATACTAGCTCCAACTCGGTTTGACAGTGAAAACTGCAGGAACTTCAAACCGGCACTAGGAAACAGACTGAGAAAGCAGAGAAAAAGTCTCTCCTGCAACCCGTTCTCTTGGTGCTAGATGAACGAACGTCTCTCCACTTGCTGAGTTCCGAGAGATATGTGTGTGTGAAAGCCGTCCTTCACCTAGCTTGTTGGGAACACAAAGTTTCTTTTCAGTTGCAAACACCATTCCATACATATATATGGGATGGTATTAGCTCCAACTCGGTTTTACAGTGAAAACTGCAGGAACTTCAAACCGGCACTAGGAAACAGACTGAGAAAACAGAGAATATGTGTCTACTTCAAACCGTTCCCTTGGTGCTAGATGAGCGAACGTCTCTCCACTTGCTCAGTTCCGAGAGATAAGTGTGTGTGAAAGCCTTCCTTCACCTAGCTTGTTGGGAACAAAAAGTTTCTTTTCAGTTGCAAACTCCATTCCATACATATATATGGGGAGGTACTAGCTCCAACTCGGTTTTACAGTGAAAACTGCAGGAACTTCAAACCGGCACTAGGAAACAGACTGAGAACGCAGGGAAAAAGTCTCTCCTGCAACCCGTTCCCTTGGTGCTAGATGAATGAACGTCTCTCCACTTGCTCAGTTCCGAGAGATAAGTGTGTGTGAAAGCCGTCCTTCACCTAGCTTGTTGGGAACACAAAGTTTCTTTTCAGTTGCAAACACCATTCCATACATATATAAGGGGAGGTACTAGATCCAACTCGGTTTTACAGTGAAAACTGCAGGAACTTCAAACCGGCACTAGGAAACACACTGAGAAAGCAGAGAAATAGTGTTTCCTGCAACCCGTTCCATTGGTGCTAGATGAACGAACGTCTCTCCACTTGCTCAGTTCGCAGAGATTATTGTGTGTGAAAGCCGTCCTTCACCTAGCTTGTTGGAAACACAAAGTATCTTTTCAGTTGCAAACTCCATTCCATACATATATATGGGGAGGTACTAGCTCCAACTCTGTTTTACAGTGAAAACAGCAGGAACTTCAAACCGGCACTAGGAAACAGACTGAGAAAGCAGAGAAATTTTCTCTCCTGCAACCCGTTCCATCGGTGCTAGATGAACGAACGTCTCTCCACTTGCTCAGTTCCGAGAGATATGTGTGTGTGAAAGCCGTCCTTCACCTAGCTTGTTGGGAACACAATGTTTCTTTTCAGTTGCAAACACCATTCCATACATATATATGGGGAGGTACTAGCTCCAACTCGGTTTGACAGTGAAAACTGCAGGAACTTCAAAAAGGCACTAGGAAACATCCTGAGAAAGCAGAGAAATAGTGTCTCCTGCAACCCGTTCCTTTGGTGCTAGATGAACGAACGTCTCTCCACTTGCTCAGTTCCGAGAGATTAGTGTGTGTGAAAGTCGTCCTTCACCTAGCTTGTTGGGAACACAAGGTTTCTTTTCAGTTGCAAACTCCATTCCATACATATATATGGGGAGGTACTAGCTCCAACTCGGTTTGACAATGAAAACTGCAGGAACTTCAAACCGGCACTAGTAAACAGACTGAGAAAGCAGAGAAAAAGTGTCTCCTGCATGCGGTTCCCTTGGTGCTAGATGAACGAACGTCTCTCCACTTGCTCAGTTCAGAGAGATAAGTGTGTGTGAAGCCGTTCTTCACCTAGCCTGTTTGGAACACAAAGTTTCTTTTCAGTTGCAAACACCATTCCATACATATATATGGGGAGGTACTAGCTCCAACTCGGTTTGACAGTGAAAACTGCAGGAACTTCAAACCGGCACAAGGAAACAGACTGAGAATGCAGAGAAAAAGTGTCTCCTGCAACCCGTTCCCTTGGTGCTAGATCAACGAACGTCTCTCCCCTTGCTCAGTTCTGAGAGATAAGTGTGTGTGAAAGCCGTCCTTCACCTAGCTTGTTGGGAACACAAAGTTTCTTTTCAGTTGCAAACACCATTCCATACATATATATGGGGAGGTACTAGCTCCAACTCGTTTTTACAGTGAAAACTGCAGGAACTTCAAACCGGCACTAGGAAACAGACTGAGAACGCAGAGAAAAAGTGTCTCCTGCAACCCGTTCCCTTGGTGCTAGATGAACGAACGTCTCTCCACTTGCTCAGTTCCGAGAGATAAGTGTGTGTGAAAGCCGTCCTTCACCTTGCTTGTTGGGAACACAAAGTTTCTTTTCAGGTGCAAACACCATTCCATACATATATAAGGGGAGGTACTAGCTCCAACTCGGTTTTACAGTGAAAACTGCAGGAACTTTAAACCGGCACTAGGAAACACACTGAGAAACAGAGAAATAGTGTTTCCTGCAACCCGTTCCATTGGTGCTAGATGAACGAACGTCTCTCCACTTGCTCAGTTCGGAGAGATTAGTGTGTGTGAAAGCCGTCCTTCACATAGCTTGTTGGAAACACAAAGTTTCTTTTCAGTTGCAAACTCCATTCCATACATATATATGGGGAGGTACAAGCTCCAACTCTGTTTTACAGTGAAAACTGCAGGAACTTCAAACCGGCACTAGGAAACAGACTGAGAAAGCAGAGAAATTTTCTCTCCTGCAACCCGTTTCCTCGGTGCTAGATGAACGAACGTCTCTCCACTTGCTCAGTTCCGAGGGATAAGTGTGTGTGAAAGCCGTCCTTCACCTAGCTTGTTGGGAACACAAGGTTTCTTTTCAGTTGCAAACTCCATTCCATACATATATATGGGGAGGTACTAGCTCCAACTCTGTTTGACAGTGAAAACTGCAGGAAATTCAAACCGGCACTAGGAAAGACACTGAGAAAGCAGAGAAAAAGTGTCTACTGCGAACCGTTCCCTTGGTGCTAGATGAACGAACGTCTCTCCACTTGCTCAGTTCCGAGAGATAAGTGTGTGTGAAAGCCGTCCTTCACCTTGCTTGTTGGGAACACAAAGTTTCTTTTCAGGTGCAAACACCATTCCATACATATATAAGGGGAGGTACTAGCTCCAACTCGGTTTTACAGTGAAAACTGCAGGAACTTTAAACCGGCACTAGGAAACACACTGAGAAACAGAGAAATAGTGTTTCCTGCAACCCGTTCCATTGGTGCTAGATGAACGAACGTCTCTCCACTTGCTCAGTTCGGAGAGATTAGTGTGTGTGAAAGCCGTCCTTCACATAGCTTGTTGGAAACACAAAGTTTCTTTTCAGTTGCAAACTCCATTCCATACATATATATGGGGAGGTACAAGCTCCAACTCTGTTTTACAGTGAAAACTGCAGGAACTTCAAACCGGCACTAGGAAACAGACTGAGAAAGCAGAGAAATTTTCTCTCCTGCAACCCGTTTCCTCGGTGCTAGATGAACGAACGTCTCTCCACTTGCTCAGTTCCGAGGGATAAGTGTGTGTGAAAGCCGTCCTTCACCTAGCTTGTTGGGAACACAAGGTTTCTTTTCAGTTGCAAACTCCATTCCATACATATATATGGGGAGGTACTAGCTCCAACTCTGTTTGACAGTGAAAACTGCAGGAAATTCAAACCGGCACTAGGAAAGACACTGAGAAAGCAGAGAAAAAGTGTCTACTGCGAACCGTTCCCTTGGTGCTAGATGAACGAACGTCTCTCCACTTGCTCAGTTCAGAGAGATATGTGTGTGTGAAAGCCGTTCTTCACCTAGCCTGTTGGGAACACAAAGTTTCTTTTCAGTTGCAAACACCATTCCATACATATATATCGGGAGGTACTAGCTCCAACTCGGTTTGACAGTGAAAACTGCAGGAACTTCAAACAGGCACTAGGAAACAGACTGAGAAAGCAGAGAAATAGTGTCTCCTGCAACCCGTTCCATTGGTGCTAGATGAACGAACGTCTCTCCACTTGCTCAGTTCTGAGAGATAAGTGTATGTGAAGCCGTCCTTCTCCTAGCTTGTTTGGAAAACAAAGTTTCTTTTCAACTGCTAACTTCATTCCATACATATATATGGGGAGGTACAAGCTCCAACTCTGTTTGACAGTGAAAACTGCAGGAACTTCAAAACGGCACTAGGAAACAGACTGAAAAAACAGAGAAAAAGTTTCTACTTCAAACCGTTCCCTTGGTGCTAGATGAACGAACGTCTCTCCACTTGCTCAGTTCCGAGAGATAAGTGTGTGTGAAAGCCGTCCTTCACCCAGCTTTTTGGGAACAAAAAGTTTCTTTTCAGTTGCAAACTCCATTCCATACATATATATGGGGAGATACTAGCTCCAACTCGGTTTGACAGTGAAAACTGCAGGAACTTCAAACCGGCACTAGGAAACAAACTGAGAAAGCAGAGAAAAAGTCTCTCCTGCAACCCGTTCCCTTGGTGCTAGATGAACGAAAGTCTCTCCACTTGCTGAGTTCCGAGAGATATGTGTGTGTGAAAGCCGTCCTTCACCTAGCTTGTTGGGAACACAAAGTTTCTTTTCAGTTGCAAACACCATTCCATACATATATATGGGATGGTATTAGCTCCAACTCGGTTTTACAGTGAAAACTGCAGGAACTTCAAACCGGCACTAGGAAACAGACTGAGAAAACAGAGAATATGTGTCTACTTCAAACCGTTCCATTGGTGCTAGATGAACGAACGTCTCTCCACTTGCTCAGTTCAGAGAGATATGTGTGTGTGAAAGCCGTTCTTCACCTAGCCTGTTGGGAACACAAAGTTTCTTTTCAGTTGCAAACACCATTCCATACATATATATCGGGAGGTACTAGCTCCAACTCGGTTTGACAGTGAAAACTGCAGGAACTTCAAACAGGCACTAGGAAACAGACTGAGAAAGCAGAGAAATAGTGTCTCCTGCAACCCGTTCCATTGGTGCTAGATGAACGAACGTCTCTCCACTTGCTCAGTTCTGAGAGATAAGTGTGTGTGAAAGCCGTCCTTCACCTAGCTTGTTGGGAACACAAAGTTTGTTTTCAGTTGCAAATTTCATTCCATACATATATATGGGGAGGTACAAGCTCCAACTCTGTTTGACAGTGAAAACTGCAGGAACTTCAAACCGGCACTAGGAAACAGACTGAGAACGCAGGGAAAAAGTCTCTCCTGCAACCCGTTCCCTTGGTGCTAGATGAATGAACGTCTCTCCACTTGCTCAGTTCCGAGAGATAAGTGTGTGTGAAAGCCGTCCTTCACCTAGCTTGTTGGGAACACAAAGTTTCTTTTCAGTTGCAAACACCATTCCATACATATATAAGGGGAGGTACTAGATCCAACTCGGTTTTACAGTGAAAACTGCAGGAACTTCAAACCGGCACTAGGAAACACACTGAGAAAGCAGAGAAATAGTGTTTCCTGCAACCCGTTCCATTGGTGCTAGATGAACGAACGTCTCTCCACTTGCTCAGTTCGCAGAGATTATTGTGTGTGAAAGCCGTCCTTCACCTAGCTTGTTGGAAACACAAAGTATCTTTTCAGTTGCAAACTCCATTCCGTACATATATATGGGGAGGTACTAGCTCCAACTCTGTTTTACAGTGAAAACAGCAGGAACTTCAAACCGGCACTAGGAAACAGACTGAGAAAGCAGAGAAATTTTCTCTCCTGCAACCCGTTCCATCGGTGCTAGATGAACGAACGTCTCTCCACTTGCTCAGTTCCGAGAGATATGTGTGTGTGAAAGCCGTCCTTCACCTAGCTTGTTGGGAACACAATGTTTCTTTTCAGTTGCAAACACCATTCCATACATATATATGGGGAGGTACTAGCTCCAACTCGGTTTGACAGTGAAAACTGCAGGAACTTCAAAAAGGCACTAGGAAACAGCCTGAGAAAGCAGAGAAATAGTGTCTCCTGCAACCCGTTCCTTTGGTGCTAGATGAACGAACGTCTCTCCACTTGCTCAGTTCCGAGAGATTAGTGTGTGTGAAAGTCGTCCTTCACCTAGCTTGTTGGGAACACAAGGTTTCTATTCAGTTGCAAACTCCATTCCATACATATATATGGGGAGGTACTAGCTCCAACTCGTTTTGACAATGAAAACTGCAGGAACTTCAAACCGGCACTAGTAAACAGACTGAGAAAGCAGAGAAAAAGTGTCTCCTGCATGCGGTTCCCTTGGTGCTAGATGAACGAACGTCTCTCCACTTGCTCAGTTCAGAGAGATAAGTGTGTGTGAAGCCGTTCTTCACCTAGCCTGTTTGGAACACAAAGTTTCTTTTCAGTTGCAAACACCATTCCATACATATATATGGGGAGGTACTAGCTCCAACTCGGTTTGACAGTGAAAACTGCAGGAACTTCAAACCGGCACAAGGAAACAGACTGAGAAAGCAGAGAAAAAGTGTCTCCTGCAACCCGTTCCCTTGGTGCTAGATCAACGAACGTCTCTCCCCTTGCTCAGTTCTGAGAGATAAGTGTATGTGAAGCCGTCCTTCACCTAGCTTGTTTGGAAAACAAAGTTTCTTTTCAACTGCTAACTTCATTCCATACATATATATGGGGAGGAGAAGCTCCAACTCTGTTTGACAGTGAAAACTGCAGGAACTTCAAAACGGCACTAGGAAACAGACTGAAAAAACAGAGAAAAAGTTTCTACTTCAAACCGTTCCCTTGGTGCTAGATGAACGAACGTCTCTCCACTTGCTCAGTTCCGAGAGATAAGTGTGTGTGAAAGCCGTCCTTCACCCAGCTTTTTGGGAACAAAAAGTTTCTTTTCAGTTGCAAACTCCATTCCATACATATATATGGGGAGATACTAGCTCCAACTCGGTTTGACAGTGAAAACTGCAGGAACTTCAAACCGGCACTAGGAAACAAACTGAGAAAGCAGAGAAATAGTCTCTCCTGCAACCCGTTCCATTGGTGCTAGATGAACGAACGTCTCTCCACTTGCTGAGTTCCGAGAGATATGTGTGTGTGAAAGCCGTCCTTCACCTAGCTTGTTGGGAACACAAAGTTTCTTTTCAGTTGCAAACACCATTCCATACATATATAAGGGGAGGTACTAGCTCCAACTCGGTTTTACAGTGAAAACTGCAGGAACTTCAAACCGGCACTAGGAAACAGACTGAGAAAGCAGAGAAAAATTCTCTCCTGCAACCCGTTCCCTTGGTGCTAGATGAACGAACGTCTCTCCACTTGCTCAGTTCTGAGAGATAAGTGTGTGTGAAAGCCGTCCTTCACCTAGCTTGTTGGGAACACAAAGTTTGTTTTCAGTTGCAAATTTCATTCCATACATATATATGGGGAGGTACAAGCTCCAACTCTGTTTGACAGTGAAAACTGCAGGAACTTCAAACCGGCACTAGGAAACAGACTGAGAAAACAGAGAATATGTGTCTACTTCAAACCGTTCCATTGGTGCTAGATGAACGAACGTCTCTCCACTTGCTCAGTTCAGAGAGATATGTGTGTGTGAAAGCCGTTCTTCACCTAGCCTGTTGGGAACACAAAGTTTCTTTTCAGTTGCAAACACCATTCCATACATATATATCGGGAGGTACTAGCTCCAACTCGGTTTGACAGTGAAAACTGCAGGAACTTCAAACAGGCACTAGGAAACAGACTGAGAAAGCAGAGAAATAGTGTCTCCTGCAACCCGTTCCATTGGTGCTAGATGAACGAACGTCTCTCCACTTGCTCAGTTCTGAGAGATAAGTGTGTGTGAAAGCCGTCCTTCACCTAGCTTGTTGGGAACACAAAGTTTGTTTTCAGTTGCAAATTTCATTCCATACATATATATGGGTAGGTACAAGCTCCAACTCTGTTTGACAGTGAAAACTGCAGGAACTTCAAACCGGCACTAGGAAACAGACTGAGAAAACAGAGAATATGTGTCTACTTCATACCGTTCCCTTGGTGCTAGATGAACGAACGTCTCTCCACTTGCTCAGTTCCGAGAGATATGTGTGTGTGAAAGCCGTTCTTCACCTAGCCTGTTGGGAACACAAAGTTTCTTTTCAGTTGCAAACACCATTCCATACATATATATCGGGAGGTACTAGCTCCAACTCGGTTTTACAGTGAAAACTGCAGGAACTTCAAACCGGCACTAGGAAACAGACTGAGAACGCAGGGAAAAAGTCTCTCCTGCAACCCGTTCCCTTGGTGCTAGATGAATGAACGTCTCTCCACTTGCTCAGTTCCGAGAGATAAGTGTGTGTGAAAGCCGTCCTTCACCTAGCTTGTTGGGAACACAAAGTTTCTTTTCAGTTGCAAACACCATTCCATACATATATAAGGGGAGGTACTAGATCCAACTCGGTTTTACAGTGAAAACTGCAGGAACTTCAAACCGGCACTAGGAAACACACTGAGAAAGCAGAGAAATAGTGTTTCCTGCAACCCGTTCCATTGGTGCTAGATGAACGAACGTCTCTCCACTTGCTCAGTTCCGAGAGATATGTGTGTGTGAAAGCCGTCCTTCACCTAGCTTGTTGGGAACACAATGTTTCTTTTCAGTTGCAAACACCATTCCATACATATATATGGGGAGGTACTAGCTCCAACTCGGTTTGACAGTGAAAACTGCAGGAACTTCAAACAGGCACTAGGAAACAGCCTGAGAAAGCAGAGAAATAGTGTCTCCTGCAACCCGTTCTTTTGGTGCTAGATGAACGAACGTCTCTCCACTTGCTCAGTTCTGAGAGATTAGTGTGTGTGAAAGTCGTCCTTCACCTAGCTTGTTGGGAACACAAGGTTTCTTTTCAGTTGCAAACTCCATTCCATACATATATATGGGGAGGTACTTGCTCCAACTCGGTTTGACAATGAAAACTGCAGGAACTTCAAACCGGCACTAGTAAACAGACTGAGAAAGCAGAGAAAAAGTGTCTCCTGCATGCGGTTCCCTTGGTGCTAGATGAACGAACGTCTCTCCACTTGCTCAGTTCAGAGAGATAAGTGTGTGTGAAGCCGTTCTTCACCTAGCCTGTTTGGAACACAAAGTTTCTTTTCAGTTGCAAACACCATTCCATACATATATATGGGGAGGTACAAGCTCAAACTCGGTTTGACAGTGAAAACTGCAGGAACTTCAAACCGGCACAAGGAAACAGACTGAGAAAGCAGAGAAAAAGTGTCTCCTGCAACCCGTTCCCTTGGTGCTAGATCAACGAACGTCTCTCCCCTTGCTCAGTTCTGAGAGATAAGTGTGTGTGAAAGCCGTCCTTCACCTAGCTTGTTGGGAACACAAAGTTTCTTTTCAGTTGCAAACACCATTCCATACATATATAAGGGGAGGTACTAGCTCCAACTCGGTTTTACAGTGAAAACTGCAGGAACTTTAAACCGGCACTACGAAACACACTGAGAAAGCAGAGAAATAGTGTTTCCTGCAACCCGTTCCATTGGTGCTAGATGAACGAACGTCTCTCCACTTGCTCAGTTCGCAGAGATTAGTGTGTGTGAAAGCCGTCCTTCACATAGCTTGTTGGAAACACAAAGTTTCTTTTCAGTTGCAAACTCCATTCCATACATATATATGGGGAGGTACAAGCTCCAACTCTGTTTTACAGTGAAAACTGCAGGAACTTCAAACCGGCACTAGGAAACAGACTGAGAAAGCAGAGAAATTTTCTCTCCTGCAACCCGTTCCCTCGGTGCTAGATGAACGAACGTCTCTCCACTTGCTCAGTTCCGAGGGATAAGTGTGTGTGAAAGCCGTCCTTCACCTAGCTTGTTGGGAACACAAGGTTTCTTTTCAGTTGCAAACTCCATTCCATACATATATATGGGGAGGTACTAGCTCCAACTCTGTTTGACAGTGAAAACTGCGGGAAATTCAAACCGGCACTAGGAAACACACTGAGAAAGCAGAGAAAAAGTGTCTACTGCGAACCGTTCCCTTGGTGCTAGATGAACGAACGTCTCTCCACTTGCTCAGTTCAGAGAGATATGTGTGTGTGAAAGCCGTTCTTCACCTAGCCTGTTGGGAACACAAAGTTTCTTTTCAGTTGCAAACACCATTCCATACATATATATCGGGAGGTACTAGCTCCAACACGGTTTGACAGTGAAAACTGCAGGAACTTCAAACAGGCACTAGGAAACAGACTGAGAAAGCAGAGAAAAAGTTTCTCCTGCAAACCTTTCCCTTGGTGCTAGATGAACGAACGTCTCTCCACTTGCTCAGTTCTGAGAGATAAGTGTGTGTGAAAGCCGTCCTTCACCTAGCTTGTTGGGAACACAAAGTTTCTTTTCAGTTGCAAACTCCATTCCACACATATATATGGGGAGGTACTAGCTCCAACTCGGTTTTACAGTGAAAACTGCAGGAACTTCAAAACGGCACTAGGAAAAAGACTGAGAAAGCAGAGAAATAGTCTCTCCTGCAACTCGTTCCCTTGGTGCTAGATGAACGAACGTCTCTCCACTTGCTCAGTTCCGAGAGATAATTGTGTGTGAAAGCCGTCCTTCACCTAGCTTCTTGGGAAAACAAGGTTTCTTTTCAGTTGCAAACTCCATTCCATAAATATATATGGGGAGGTACTAGCTCCAACTCGGTTTGACAATGAAAACTGCAGGAACTTCAAACCGGCACTAGTAAACAGACTGAGAAAGCAGAGAAAAAGTGTCTCCTGCATGCGGTTCCCTTGGTGCTAGATGAACGAAAGTCTCTCCACTTGCTCAGTTCAGAGAGATAAGTGTGTGTGAAAGCCGTTCTTCACCTAGCCTGTTTGGAACACAAAGTTTCTTTTCAGTTGCAAACACCATTCCATACATATATATGGGGAGGTACTAGCTCCAAATCGGTTTGACAGTGAAAACTGCAGGAACTTCAAACCGGCACTAGGAAACAGACTGAGAAAGCAGAGAAAAAGTGTCTCCTGCAACCCGTTCCCTTGGTGCTAGATGAACGAACGTCTCTCCACTTGCTCAGTTCTGAGAGATAAGTGTGTGTGAAAGCCGTCCTTCACCTAGCTTGTTGGGAACACAAAGTTTCTTTTCAGTTGCAAACTTCATTCCATACATATATATGGGGAGGTACAAGCTCCAAATCTCTTTGACAGTGAAAACTGCGGGAACTTCAAACAGGCACTAGGAAACAGACTGAGAAAACAGGGAAAAAGTGTCTACCTCAAACCGTTCCCTTGGTGCTAGATGAATGAACGTCTCTCCACTTGCTCAGTTCCGAGAGATAAGTGTGTGTGAAAGCCGTCCTTCACCTAGCTTGTTGGGAACACAAAGTTTCTTTTCAGTTGCAAACACCTTTCCATACATATATAAGGGGAGGTACTAGCTCCAACTCGGTTTTACTGTGAAAACTGCAGGAACTTCATACCGGCACTAGGAAACACACTGAGAAAGCAGAGAAATAGTGTCTCCTGCAACCCGTTCCATTGGTGCTAGATGAACGAACGTCTCTCCACTTGCTCAGTTCGGAGAGATTAGTGTGTGTGAAAGCCGTCCTTCAACTAGCTTGTTGGAAACACAAAGTTTCTTTTCAGCTGCAAACTCCATTCCATACATATATATGGGGAGGTACTAGCTCCAACTCGGTTTTACAGTGAAAACTGCAGGAACTTCAAACCTGCACTAGGAAACACACTGAGAAAGCAGAGAAATAGTGTCTCCTGCAACCCGTTCCATCGGTGCTAGATGAACGAACGTCTCTCCACTTGCTCAGTTCGGAGAGATCAATGTGTGTGAAAGCCGTCCTTCACCTAGCTTGTTGGGAACACAAAGTTTCTTTTCAGTTGCAAACTTCATTCCATACATATATATGGGGAGGTACAAGCTCCAAATCTCTTTGACAGTGAAAACTGCGGGAACTTCAAACAGGCACTAGGAAACAGACTGAGAAAACAGGGAAAAAGTGTCTACCTCAAACCGTTCCCTTGGTGCTAGATGAATGAACGTCTCTCCACTTGCTCAGTTCCGAGAGATAAGTGTGTGTGAAAGCCGTCCTTCACCTAGCTTGTTGGGAACACAAAGTTTCTTTTCAGTTGCAAACACCTTTCCATACATATATAAGGGGAGGTACTAGCTCCAACTCGGTTTTACTGTGAAAACTGCAGGAACTTCATACCGGCACTAGGAAACACACTGAGAAAGCAGAGAAATAGTGTCTCCTGCAACCCGTTCCATTGGTGCTAGATGAACGAACGTCTCTCCACTTGCTCAGTTCGGAGAGATTAGTGTGTGTGAAAGCCGTCCTTCAACTAGCTTGTTGGAAACACAAAGTTTCTTTTCAGCTGCAAACTCCATTCCATACATATATATGGGGAGGTACTAGCTCCAACTCGGTTTTACAGTGAAAACTGCAGGAACTTCAAACCGGCACTAGGAAACACACTGAGAAAGCAGAGAAATAGTGTCTCCTGCAACCCGTTCCATCGGTGCTAGATGAACGAACGTCTCTCCACTTGCTCAGTTCGGAGAGATCAATGTGTGTGAAAGCCGTCCTTCACCTAGCTTGTTGGACACAAAGTTTCTTTTCAGTTGCAAACTCCATTCCATACATATATATGGGGAGGTACTAGCTCCAACTCGGTTTGACAGTGAAAACTGCAGGAACTTCAAACAGGCACTAGTAAACAGACTGAGAAAGCAGCGAAAAAGTGTCTACTGCGACACGTTCCCTTGGTGCTAGATGAACGAACGTCTCTCCACTTGCTAAGTTCAGAGAGATATGTGTGTGTGAAAGCCGTTCTTCACCTAGCCTGTTGGGAACACAAAGTTTCTTTGCAGTTGCAAACACCATTCCATACATATATATGGGGAGGTACTAGCTCCAACTCGGTTTGACAGTGAAAACTGCCGGAACTTCAAACCGGCACTAGGAAACAGACTGAGAAAGCAGAGAAAAGTTTCTCCTGCAACCCGTTCCCTTGGTGCTAGATGAACGAACGTCTCTCCACTTGGTCAGTTCTGAGAGATAAGTGTGTGTGAAAGCCGTCCTTCACCTAGCTTGTTGGGAACACAAAGTTTCTTTTCAGTTGCAAACTTCATTCCATACATATATATGGGGAGGTACAAGCTCCAACTCTATTTGACAGTGAAAACTGCAGGAACTTCAAACCGGCACTAGGAAACAGACTGAGAAAACAGAGAAAAAGTGTCTACTTCAAACCGTTCCCTTGGTGCTAGATGAATGAACGTCTCTCCACTTGCTCAGTTCCGTGAGAAAAGTGTGTCAAAGCCGTCTTCACATAGCTTGTTGGGAACAAAAAGTTTCTTTTCAGTTGCAAACTCCATTCCATACATATATATGGGGAGGTACTAGCTCCAACTCGGTTTTACAGTGAAAACTGCAGGAACTTCAAACCGGCACTAGTAAACAGACTGAGAAAGCAGAGAAAAAGTGTCTACTGCGACCCGTTCCCTTGGTGCTAGATGAACGAACGTCTCTCCACTTGCTCAGTTCAGAGAGATATGTGTGTGTGAAAGCCGTTCTTCACCTAGCCTGTTGGGAACACAAAGTTTCTTTGCAGTTGCAAACACCATTCCATACATATATATGGGGAGGTACTAGCTCCAACTCGGTTTGACAGTGAAAACTGCAGGAACTTCAAACCGGCACTAGGAAACAGACTGAGAAAGCAGAGAAATAGTGTCACCTGCAACCCGTTCCCTTGGTGCTAGATGAACGAACGTCTCTCCACTTGCTCAGTTCTGAGAGATAAGTGTGTGTGAAAGCCGTCCTTCACCTAGCTTGTTGGGAACACAAAGTTTCTTTTCAGTTGCAAACTCCATTCCATACATATATATGGGGAGGTACTAGCTCCAATTCGGTTTGACAGTGAAAACTGCAGGAACTTCAAACCGGCACTAGGAAACAGACTGAGAAAGCAGAGAAAAAGTGTCTCCTGCAACCCGTCCCCTTGGTGCTAGATGAACGAACGTCTCTCCACTTGGTCAGTTCTGAGAGATAAGTGTGTGTGAAAGCCGTCCTTCACCTAGCTTGTTGGGAACACAAAGTTTCTTTTCAGTTGCAAACTTCATTCCATACATATATATGGGGAGGTACAAGCTCCAACTCTCTTTGACAGTGAAAACTGCAGGAACTTCAAACCGGCACTAGGAAACAGACTGAGAAAACAGAGAAAAAGTGTCTACATCAAACCGTTCCCTTGGAGCTAGATGAATGAACGTCTCTCCACTTGCTCAGTTCCGTGAGAAAAGTGTGTCTGAAAGCCGTCCTTCACATAGCTTGTTGGGAACAAAAAGTTTCTTTTCAGTTGCAAACTCCATTCCATACATTTATATGGGGAGGTACTAGCTCCAACTCGGTTTTACAGTGAAAACTGCAGGAACTTCAAACCGGCACTAGTAAACAGACTGAGAAAGCAGAGAAAAAGTGTCTACTGCGACCCGTTCCCTTGGTGCTAGATGAACGAACGTCTCTCCACTTGCTCAGTTCAGAGAGATATGTGTGTGTGAAAGCCGTTCTTCACCTAGCTTGTTGGGAACACAAAGTTTCTTTGCAGTTGCAAACACCATTCCATACATATATATGGGGAGGTACTAGGTCCAACTCGGTTTGACAGTGAAAACTGCAGGAACTTCAAACCGGCACTAGGAAACAGACTGAGAAAGCAGAGAAATAGTGTCTCCTGCAACCCGTTCACTTGGTGCTAGATGAACGAACGTCTCTCCACTTGCTCAGTTCTGAGAGATAAGTGTGTGTGAAAGCCGTCCTTCACCTAGCTTGTTGGGAACACAAGGTTTCTTTTCAGTTGCAAACTCCATTCCATACATATATATGGGGAGGTACTAGCTCCAACTCGGTTTGACAGTGAAAACTGCAGGAACTTCTAACCGGCACTAGGAAACAGAATGAGAAAGCAGAGAAAAAGTGTCCCCTGCAACCCGTTCCCTTGGTGCTAGATGAACGAACGTCTCTCCACTTGCTCAGTTCTGAGAGATAAGTGTGTGTGAAAGCCGTCCTTCACCTAGCTTGTTGGGAACACAAAGTTTCTTTTCAGTTGCAAACTCCATTCCATACATATATATGGGGAGGTACTAGCTCCAACTCGGTTTGACAGTGAAAACTGCAGGAACTTCTAACCGGCACTAGGAAACAGAATGAGAAAGCAGAGAAAAAGTGTCCCCTGCAACCCGTTCCCTTGGTGCTAGATGAACGAACGTCTCTCTACTTGCTCAGTTCTGAGAGATAAGTGTGTGTGAAAGCCGTCCTTCACCTAGCTTGTTGGGAACACAAAGTTTCTTTTCAGTTGCAAACTCCATTCCATACATATATATGGGGAGGTACTAGCTCCAACTCGGTTTGACAGTGAAAACTGCAGGAACTTCTAACCGGCACTAGGAAACAGAATGAGAAAGCAGAGAAAAAGTGTCCCCTGCAACCCGTTCCCTTGGTGCTAGATGAACGAACGTCTCTCCACTTGCTCAGTTCTGAGAGATAAGTGTGTGTGAAAGCCGTCCTTCACCTAGCTTGTTGGGAACACAAAGTTTCTTTGCAGTTGCAAACTCCATTCCATACATATATATGGGGAGGTACTAGCTCCAACTCGGTTTTACAGTGAAAACTGCAGGAACTTCAAACCGGCACTAGGAAAAAGACAGAGAAAGCAGAGAAAAAGTCTCTCCTGCAACTCGTTCCCTTGGTGCTAGATGAACGAACGTCTCTCCACTTGCTCAGTTCCGAGAGATAATTGTGTGTGAAAGCCGTCCTTCACCTAGCTTGTTGGGAACACAAGGTTTCTTTTCAGTTGCAAACTCCATTCCATACATATATACGGGGAGGTACTAGCTCCAACTCGGTTTGACAATGAAAACTGCAGGAACTTCAAACCGGAACTAGTAAACAGACTGAGAATGCAGAGAAAAAGTGTCTCCTGCATGCGGTTCCCTTGGTGCTAGATTAACGAACGTCTCTCCACTTGCTCAGTTCAGAGAGATAAGTGTGTGTGAAAGCCGTTCTTCACCTAGCCTGTTTGGAAAACAAAGTTTCTTTTCAGTTGCAAACACCATTCCATACATATATATGGGGAGGTACTAGCTCCAAATCGGTTTGACAGTGAAAAGTGCAGGAACTTCAAACCGGCACTAGGAAACAGACTGAGAAAGCAGAGAAAAAGTGTCTCCTGCAACCCGTTCCCTTGGTGCTAGATGAACGAACGTCTCTCCACTTGCTCAGTTCTGAGAGATAAGTGTGTGTGAAAGCCGTCCTTCACCTAGCTTGGTGGGAATACAAAGTTTCTTTTCAGTTGCAAACTTCATTCCATACATATATATGGGGAGGTACAAGCTCCAAATCTGTTTGACAGTGAAAACTGCAGGAACTTCAAACCGGCACTAGGAAACAGACTGAGAAAACAGAGAAAAAGTGTCTACTTCAAACCGTTCCCTTGGTGCTAGATGAATGAACGTCTCTCCACTTGCTCAGTTCCGTGAGATAAGTGTGTGTGAAAGCCGTCCTTCACCTAGCTTGTTGGGAACAAAAAGTTTCTTTTCAGTTGCAAACTCCATTCCATACATATATATGGGGAGGTACTAACTCCAACTCGGTTTTACAGTGAAAACTGCAGGAACTTCAAACCGGCACTAGGAAACAGACTGAGAAAGCAGAGAAATAGTGTCTCCTGCAACCCGTTCCCTTGGTGCTAGATGAAAGAACGTCTCTCCACTTGCTCAGTTCTGAGATTTAAGTGTGTGTGAAAGCCTTCCTTCACCTAGCTTGTTGGGAACACAAAGTTTCTTTTAAGTTGCAAACTCCATTCCATACATATATATGGGGAGGTACTAGCTCCAACTCGGTTTTACAGTGAAAACTGCAGGAACTTCAAACCGGCACTAGGAAAAATACTGAGAAAGCAGAGAAAAAGTCTCTCCTGCAACTCGTTAGCTTGGTTCTAGATGAACGAACGTCTCTCCACTTGCTCAGTTCCGAGAGATAATTGTGTGTGAAAGCCGTCCTTCACCTAGCTTATTGGGAACACAAGGTTTCTTTTCAGTTGCAAACACCATTCCATACATATATACGGGGAGGTACTAGCTCCAACTCGGTTTGACAATGAAAACTGCAGAAACTTCAAACCGGCACTAGGAAACAGACTGAGAAAACAGAGAAAAAGTGTCTACTTCAAACCGTTCCCTTGGTGCTAGATGAATGAACGTCTCTCCACTTGCTCAGTTCCGTGAGAAAAGTGTGTGTGAAAGCCGTCCTTCACCTAGCTTGTTGGGAACACAAAGTTTGTTTTCAGTTGCAAATTTCATTCCATACATATATATGGGGAGGTACAAGCTCCAACTCTGTTTGACAGTGAAAACTGCGGGAAATTCAAACCGGCACTAGGAAACACACTGAGAAAGCAGAGAAAAAGTGTCTACTGCGAACCGTTCCCTTGGTGCTAGATGAACGAACGTCTCTCCACTTGCTCAGTTCAGAGAGATATGTGTGTGTGAAAGCCGTTCTTCACCTAGCCTGTTGGGAACACAAAGTTTCTTTTCAGTTGCAAACACCATTCCATACATATATATCGGGAGGTACTAGCTCCAACACGGTTTGACAGTGAAAACTGCAGGAACTTCAAACAGGCACTAGGAAACAGACTGAGAAAGCAGAGAAAAAGTTTCTCCTGCAAACCTTTCCCTTGGTGCTAGATGAACGAACGTCTCTCCACTTGCTCAGTTCTGAGAGATAAGTGTGTGTGAAAGCCGTCCTTCACCTAGCTTGTTGGGAACACAAAGTTTCTTTTCAGTTACAAACTCCATTCCACACATATATATGGGGAGGTACTAGCTCCAACTCGGTTTTACAGTGAAAACTGCAGGAACTTCAAAACGGCACTAGGAAAAAGACTGAGAAAGCAGAGAAATAGTCTCTCCTGCATCTCGTTCCCTTGGTGCTAGATGAACGAACGTCTCTCCACTTGCTCAGTTCCGAGAGATAATTGTGTGTGAAAGCCGTCCTTCACCTAGCTTCTTGGGAAAACAAGGTTTCTTTTCAGTTGCAAACTCCATTCCATAAATATATATGGGGAGGTACTAGCTCCAACTCGGTTTGACAATGAAAACTGCAGGAACTTCAAACCGGCACTAGTAAACAGACTGAGAAAGCAGAGAAAAAGTGTCTCCTGCATGCGGTTCCCTTGGTGCTAGATGAACGAAAGTCTCTCCACTTGCTCAGTTCAGAGAGATAAGTGTGTGTGAAAGCCGTTCTTCACCTAGCCTGTTTGGAACACAAAGTTTCTTTTCAGTTGCAAACACCATTCCATACATATATATGGGGAGGTACTAGCTCCAAATCGGTTTGACAGTGAAAACTGCAGGAACTTCAAACCGGCACTAGGAAACAGACTGAGAAAGCAGAGAAAAAGTGTCTCCTGCAACCCGTTCCCTTGGTGCTAGATGAACGAACGTCTCTCCACTTGCTCAGTTCTGAGAGATAAGTGTGTGTGAAAGCCGTCCTTCACCTAGCTTGTTGGGAACACAAAGTTTCTTTTCAGTTGCAAACTTCATTCCATACATATATATGGGGAGGTACAAGCTCCAAATCTCTTTGACAGTGAAAACTGCGGGAACTTCAAACAGGCACTAGGAAACAGACTGAGAAAACAGGGAAAAAGTGTCTACCTCAAACCGTTCCCTTGGTGCTAGATGAATGAACGTCTCTCCACTTGCTCAGTTCCGAGAGATAAGTGTGTGTGAAAGCCGTCCTTCATCTAGCTTGTTGGGAACACAAAGTTTCTTTTCAGTTGCAAACACCTTTCCATACATATATAAGGGGAGGTACTAGTTCCAACTCGGTTTTACTGTGAAAACTGCAGGAACTTCATACCGGCACTAGGAAACACACTGAGAAAGCAGAGAAATAGTGTCTCCTGCAACCCGTTCCATTGGTGCTAGATGAACGAACGTCTCTCCACTTGCTCAGTTCGGAGAGATTAGTGTGTGTGAAAGCCGTCCTTCAACTAGCTTGTTGGAAACACAAAGTTTCTTTTCAGCTGCAAACTCCATTCCATACATATATATGGGGAGGTACTAGCTCCAACTCGGTTTTACAGTGAAAACTGCAGGAACTTCAAACCGGCACTAGGAAACACACTGAGAAAGCAGAGAAATAGTGTCTCCTGCAACCCGTTCCATCGGTGCTAGATGAACGAACGTCTCTCCACTTGCTCAGTTCGGAGAGATCAATGTGTGTGAAAGCCGTCCTTCAACTAGCTTGTTGGGAACACAAAGTTTCTTTTCAGTTGCATACTTCATTCCATACATATATATGGGGAGGTACAAGCTCCAAATCTCTTTGACAGTGAAAACTGCGGGAACTTCAAGCAGGCACTAGGAAACAGACTGAGAAAACAGGGAAAAAGTGTCTACCTCAAACCGTTCCCTTGGTGCTAGATGAATGAACGTCTCTCCACTTGCTCAGTTCCGAGAGATAAGTGTGTGTGAAAGCCGTCCTTCACCTAGCTTGTTGGGAACACAAAGTTTCTTTTCAGTTGCAAACACCTTTCCATACATATATAAGGGGAGGTACTAGCTCCAACTTGGTTTTACTGTGAAAACTGCAGGAACTTCATACCGGCACTAGGAAACACACTGAGAAAGCAGAGAAATAGTGTCTCCTGCAACCCGTTCCATTGGTGCTAGATGAACGAACGTCTCTCCACTTGCTCAGTTCGGAGAGATTAGTGTGTGTGAAAGCCGTCCTTCAACTAGCTTGTTGGAAACACAAAGTTTCTTTTCAGCTGCAAACTCCATTCCATACATATATATGGGGAGGTACTAGCTCCAACTCGGTTTTACAGTGAAAACTGCAGGAACTTCAAACCGGCACTAGGAAACACACTGAGAAAGCAGAGAAATAGTGTCTCCTGCAACCCGTTCCATCGGTGCTAGATGAACGAACGTCTCTCCACTTGCTCAGTTCGGAGAGATCAATGTGTGTGAAAGCCGTCCTTCACCTAGCTTGTTGGACACAAAGTTTCTTTTCAGTTGCAAACTCCATTCCATACATATATATGGGGAGGTACTAGCTCCAACTCGGTTTGACAGTGAAAACTGCAGGAACTTCAAACAGGCACTAGTAAACAGACTGAGAAAGCAGCGAAATAGTGTCTCCTGCAACCCGTTCCATCGGTGCTAGATGAACGAACGTCTCTCCACTTGCTCAGTTCAGAGAGATATGTGTGTGTGAAAGCCGTTCTTCACCTAGCCTGTTGGGAACACAAAGTTTCTTTGCAGTTGCAAACACCATTCCATACATATATATGGGGAGGTACTAGCTCCAACTCGGTTTGACAGTGAAAACTGCCGGAACTTCAAACCGGCACTAGGAAACAGACTGAGAAAGCAGAGAAAAGTTTCTCCTGCAACCCGTTCCCTTGGTGCTAGATGAACGAACGTCTCTCCACTTGGTCAGTTCTGAGAGATAAGTGTGTGTGAAAGCCGTCCTTCACCTAGCTTGTTGGGAACACAAAGTTTCTTTGCAGTTGCAAACTTCATTCCATACATATATATGGGGAGGTACAAGCTCCAACTCTATTTGACAGTGAAAACTGCAGGAACTTCAAACCGGCACTAGGAAACAGACTGAGAAAACAGAGAAAAAGTGTCTACTTCAAACCGTTCCCTTGGTGCTAGATGAATGAACGTCTCTCCACTTGCTCAGTTCCGTGAGAAAAGTGTGTCTGAAAGCCGTCTTCACATAGCTTGTTGGGAACAAAAAGTTTCTTTTCAGTTGCAAACTCCATTCCATACATATATATGGGGAGGTACTAGCTCCAACTCGGTTTTACAGTGAAAACTGCAGGAACTTCAAACCGGCACTAGTAAACAGACTGAGAAAGCAGAGAAAAAGTGTCTACTGCGACCCGTTCCCTTGGTGCTAGATGAACGAACGTCTCTCCACTTGCTCAGTTCAGAGAGATATGTGTGTGTGAAAGCCGTTCTTCACCTAGCCTGTTGGGAACACAAAGTTTCTTTGCAGTTGCAAACACCATTCCATACATATATATGGGGAGGTACTAGCTCCAACTCGGTTTGACAGTGAAAACTGCAGGAACTTCAAACCGGCACTAGGAAACAGACTGAGAAAGCAGAGAAATAGTGTCACCTGCAACCCGTTCCCTTGGTGCTAGATGAACGAACGTCTCTCCACTTGCTCAGTTCTGAGAGATAAGTGTGTGTGAAAGCCGTCCTTCACCTAGCTTGTTGGGAACACAAAGTTTCTTTTCAGTTGCAAACTCCATTCCATACATATATATGGGGAGGTACTAGCTCCAATTCGGTTTGACAGTGAAAACTGCAGGAACTTCAAACCGGCACTAGGAAACAGACTGAGAAAGCAGAGAAAAAGTGTCTCCTGCAACCCGTCCCCTTGGTGCTAGATGAACGAACGTCTCTCCACTTGGTCAGTTCTGAGAGATAAGTGTGTGTGAAAGCCGTCCTTCACCTAGCTTGTTGGGAACACAAAGTTTCTTTTCAGTTGCAAACTTCATTCCATACATATATATGGGGAGGTACAAGCTCCAACTCTCTTTGACAGTGAAAACTGCAGGAACTTCAAACCGGCACTAGGAAACAGACTGAGAAAACAGAGAAAAAGTGTCTACATCAAACCGTTCCCTTGGAGCTAGATGAATGAACGTCTCTCCACTTGCTCAGTTCCGTGAGAAAAGTGTGTCTGAAAGCCGTCATTCACATAGCTTGTTGGGAACAAAAAGTTTCTTTTCAGTTGCAAACTCCATTCCATACATTTATATGGGGAGGTACTAGCTCCAACTCGGTTTTACAGTGAAAACTGCAGGAACTTCAAACCGGCACTAGTAAACAGACTGAGAAAGCAGAGAAAAAGTGTCTACTGCGACCCGTTCCCTTGGTGCTAGATGAACGAACGTCTCTCCACTTGCTCAGTTCAGAGAGATATGTGTGTGTGAAAGCCGTTCTTCACCTAGCCTGTTGGGAACACAAAGTTTCTTTGCAGTTGCAAACACCATTCCATACATATATATGGGGAGGTACTAGCTCCAACTCGGTTTGACAGTGAAAACTGCAGGAACTTGAAACCGACACTAGGAAACAGACTGAGAAAGCAGAGAAATAGTGTCTCCTGCAACCCGTTCCCTTGGTGCTAGATGAACGAACGTCTCTCCACTTGCTCAGTTGTGAGAGATAAGTGTGTGTGAAAGCCGTCCTTCACCTAGCTTGTTGGGAACACAAAGTTTCTTTTCAGTTGCAAACTCCATTCCATACATATATATGGGGAGGTACTAGCTCCAACTCGGTTTGACAGTGAAAACTGCAGGAACTTCTAACCGGCACTAGGAAACAGAATGAGAAAGCAGAGAAAAAGTGTCTCCTGCAACCCGTTCCCTTGGTGCTAGATGAACGAACGTCTCTCCAGTTGCTCAGTTCTGAGAGATAAGTGTGTGTGAAAGCCGTTCTTCACCTAGCTTGTTGGGAACACAAAGTTTCTTTTCAGTTGCAAACTCCATTCCATACATATATATGGGGAGGTACTAGCTCCAACTCGGTTTTACAGTGAAAACTGCAGGAACTTCAAACCGGCACTAGGAAACAGACTGAGAAAGCAGAGAAAAAGTGTCTCCTGCAACCCGTTCCCTTGGTGCTAGATGAACGAACGTCTCTCCACTTGGTCAGTTCTGAGAGATAAGTGTGTGTGAAAGCCGTCCTTCACCTAGCTTGTTGGGAACACAACGTTTTTTTTCAGTTGCAAACTTCATTCCATACATATATATGGGGAGGTACTAGCTCCAACTCTCTTTGACAGTGAAAACTGCAGGAATTTCAAACCGGCACTAGGAAACAGACTGAGAAAACAGAGAAAAATTGTCTACTTCAAACCGTTCCCTTGGTGCTAGATGAATGAACGTCTCTCCACTTGCTCAGTTCCGTGAGAAAAGTGTGTCTGAAAGCCGTCCTTCACATAGCTTGTTGGGAACAAAAAGTTTCTTTTCAGTTGCAAACTCCATTCCATACATTTATATGGGGAGGTACTAGCTCCAACTCGGTTTTACAGTGAAAACTGCAGGAACTTCAAACCGGCACTAGTAAACAGACTGAGAAAGCAGAGAAAAAGTGTCTACTGCGACCCGTTCCCTTGGTGCTAGATGAACGAACGTCTCTCCACTTGCTCAGTTCAGAGAGATATGTGTGTGTGAAAGCCGTTCTTCACCTAGCTTGTTGGGAACACAAAGTTTCTTTGCAGTTGCAAACACCATTCCATACATATATATGGGGAGGTACTAGCTCCAACTCGGTTTGACAGTGAAAACTGCAGGAACTTCAAACCGGCACTAGGAAACAGACTGAGAAAGCAGAGAAATAGTGTCTCCTGCAACCCGTTCCCTTGGTGCTAGATGAACGAACGTCTCTCCACTTGCTCAGTTCTGAGAGATAAGTGTGTGTGAAAGCCGTCCTTCACATAGCTTGTTGGGAACACAAGGTTTCTTTTCAGTTGCAAACTCCATTCCATACATATATATGGGGAGGTACTAGCTCCAACTCGGTTTGACAGTGAAAACTGCAGGAACTTCTAACCGACACTAGGAAACAGAATGAGAAAGCAGAGAAAAAGTGTCCCCTGCAACCCGTTCCCTTGGTGCTAGATGAACGAACGTCTCTCCACTTGCTCAGTTCTGAGAGATAAGTGTGTGTGAAAGCCGTCCTTCACCTAGCTTGTTGGGAACACAAAGTTTCTTTTCAGTTGCAAACTCCATTCCATACATATATATGGGGAGGTACTAGCTCCAACTCGGTTTGACAGTGAAAACTGCAGGAACTTCTAACCGGCACTAGGAAACAGAATGAGAAAGCAGAGAAAAAGTGTCCCCTGCAACCCGTTCCCTTGGTGCTAGATGAACGAACGTCTCTCTACTTGCTCAGTTCTGAGAGATAAGTGTGTGTGAAAGCCGTCCTTCACCTAGCTTGTTGGGAACACAAAGTTTCTTTTCAGTTGCAAACTCCATTCCATACATATATATGGGGAGGTACTAGCTCCAACTCGGTTTGACAGTGAAAACTGCAGGAACTTCTAACCGGCACTAGGAAACAGAATGAGAAAGCAGAGAAAAAGTGTCCCCTGCAACCCGTTCCCTTGGTGCTAGATGAACGAACGTCTCTCCACTTGCTCAGTTCTGAGAGATAAGTGTGTGTGAAAGCCTTCCTTCACCTAGCTTGTTGGGAACACAAAGTTTCTTTTCAGTTGCAAACTCCATTCCATACATATATATGGGGAGGTACTAGCTCCAACTCGGTTTTACAGTGAAAACTGCAGGAACTTCAAACCGGCACTAGGAAAAAGACAGAGAAAGCAGAGAAAAAGTCTCTCCTGCAACTCGTTCCCTTGGTGCTAGATGAACGAACGTCTCTCCACTTGCTCAGTTCCGAGAGATAATTGTGTGTGAAAGCCGTCCTTCACCTAGCTTGTTGGGAACACAAGGTTTCTTTTCAGTTGCAAACTCCATTCCATACATATATATGGGGAGGTACTAGCTCCAACTCGGTTTGACAATGAAAACTGCAGGAACTTCAAACCGGAACTAGTAAACAGACTGAGAATGCAGAGAAAAAGTGTCTCCTGCATGCGGTTCCCTTGGTGCTAGATTAACGAACGTCTCTCCACTTGCTCAGTTCAGAGAGATAAGTGTGTGTGAAAGCCGTTCTTCACCTAGCCTGTTTGGAACACAAAGTTTCTTTTCAGTTGCAAACACCATTCCATACATATATATGGGGAGGTACTAGCTCCAAATCGGTTTGACAGTGAAAAGTGCAGGAACTTCAAACCGGCACTAGGAAACAGACTGAGAAAGCAGAGAAAAAGTGTCACCTGCAACCCGTTCCCTTGGTGCTAGATGAACGAACGTCTCTCCACTTGCTCAGTTCTGAGAGATAAGTGTGTGTGAAAGCCGTCCTTCACCTAGCTTGTTGGGAATACAAAGTTTCTTTTCAGTTGCAAACTTCATTCCATACATATATATGGGGAGGTACAAGCTCCAAATCTCTTTGACAGTGAAAACTGCAGGAACTTCAAACCGGCACTAGGAAACAGACTGAGGATACAGAGAAAAAGTGTCTACTTCAAACCGTTCCCTTGGTGCTAGATGAATGAACGTCTCTCCACTTGCTCAGTTCCGTGAGATAAGTGTGTGTGAAAGCCGTCCTTCACCTAGCTTGTTGGGAACAAAAAGTTTCTTTTCAGTTGCAAACTCCATTCCATACATATATATGGGGAGGTACTAACTCCAACTCGGTTTTACAGTGAAAACTGCAGGAACTTCAAACCGGCACTAGGAAACAGACTGAGAAAGCAGAGAAATAGTGTCTCCTGCAACCCGTTCCCTTGGTGCTAGATGAAAGAACGTCTCTCCACTTGCTCAGTTCTGAGATTTAAGTGTGTGTGAAAGCCTTCCTTCACCTAGCTTGTTGGGAACACAAAGTTTCTTTTAAGTTGCAAACTCCATTCCATACATATATATGGGGAGGTACTAGCTCCAACTCGGTTTTACAGTGAAAACTGCAGGAACTTCAAACCGGCACTAGGAAAAAGACTGAGAAAGCAGAGAAAAAGTCTCTCCTGCAACTCGTTAGCTTGGTTCTAGATGAACGAACGTCTCTCCACTTGCTCAGTTCCGAGAGATAATTGTGTGTGAAAGCCGTCCTTCACCTAGCTTATTGGGAACACAAGGTTTCTTTTCAGTTGCAAACACCATTCCATACATATATACGGGGAGGTACTAGCTCCAACTCGGTTTGACAATGAAAACTGCAGAAACTTCAAACCGGCACTAGGAAACAGACTTAGAAAGCAGAGAAAAATTCTCTCCTGCAACCCGTTCCCTTGGTGCTAGATGAACGAACGTCTCTCCACTTGCTCAGTTCTGAGAGATAAGTGTGTGTGAAAGCCGTCCTTCAACTAGCTTGTTGGGAACACAAAGTTCTTTTCAGTTGCAAACTCCATTCCATATATATATATGGGGAGGTATTAGCTCCAACTCGGTTTGACAGTGAAAACTGCAGGAACTTCAAACCGGCACTAGGAAACAGACTGAGAAACCAGAGAATAAGTGTCTCCTGCATCCGGTTCCCTTGGTGCTAGATGAACGAAATTCTCTCCACTTGTTCAGTTCTTAGAGATAAGTGTGTGTGAAAACCGTCCTTCATCTAGCTTGTTGGGAACACAAAGTTTCTTTTCAGTTGCAAACTCCATTCCATACATATATATGGGGAGGTACAAGCTCCAACTCGGTTTTACAGTGAAAACTGCAGGAACTTCAAACCGGAACTAGGAAACAGACTGAGAAAGCAGAGAAAAAGTCTCTCCTGCAACCCGTTCCCTTGGTGCTAGATGAACGAACGTCTCTCCACTTGCTCAGTTCTGAGAGATAAGTGTGTGTGAAAGCCGTCCTTCAGCTAGCTTGTTGGGAACACAAAGTTTCTTTTCAGTTGCAAACTCCATTACATACATATATATGGGGAGGTACTAGCTCCAACTCGGTTTTACTGTGAAAACTGCAGGAACATCAAACGGGCACTAGGAAACTGACTGAGAAAGCAGAGAAAAAGTGTCTCCTGCAAACCGTTCCCTTGGTGCTAGATGAACGAAAGTCTCTCCACTTGCTCAGTTATGAGAGATAAGTGTGTGTGAAAGCCGTCATTCACCTAGCTTTTTGGGAACACAAAGTTTCTTTTCATTTGCAAACTCCATTCCATACATATATATGGGGAGGTACTAGCTCCAAATCGGTTTGACAGTGAAAACTGCAGGAACTTCAAACCGGCACTAGGAAACAGACTGAGAAAGCAGAGAAAAAGTGTCTCCTGCAACCCGTTCCCTTGGTGCAAGATGAACGAACGTCTCTCCACTTGCTCAGTTCTGAGAGATAAGTGTGTGTGAAAGCCGTCCTTCACCTAGCTTGTTGGGAACACAAAGTTTCTTTTCAGTTGCAAATACCATTCCATACATATATATGGGGAGGTTCAAGCTCCAAATCTGTTTGACAGTGAAAACTGCAGGAACTTCAAACAGGCACTAGGAAACAGACTGAGAACGCAGAGAAAAAGTCTCTCCTGCAACCCGTTCCCTTGGTGCTAGATGAACGAACGTCTCTCCACTTGCTCAGTTCCGAGAGATAAGTGTGTGTGAAAGCCGTCCTTCACCTAGCTTGTTGGGAACACAAAGTTTCTTTTCAGTTGCAAACACCATTCCATACATATATAAGGGGAGGTACTAGCTCCAACTCGGTTTTACAGTGAAAACTGCAGGAACTTCAAACCGGCACTAGGAAACAGACTGAGAAAGCAGAGAAAAATTCTCTCCTGCAACCCGTTCCCTTTTTGCTAGATGAACGAACGTCTCTCCACTTGCTCAGTTCCGAGAGATAAGTGTGTGTGAAAGCGGTCCTTCACCTAGCTTGTTGGGAACACAAGGTTTCTTTTCAGTTGCAAACACCATTCCATACATATATATGGGGAGGTACTAGCTCCAACTCGGTTTTACAGTGAAAACTGCAGGAACTTCAAACCGGGACTAGTAAACAGACTGAGAAAGCAGAGAAAAAGTGTCTAATGCGACCCGTTCCCTTGGTGCTAGATGAACGAACGTCTCTCCACTTGCTCAGTTCAGAGAGATATGTGTGTGTGAAACCCGTTCTTCACCTAGCCTGTTGGGAACACAAAGTTTCTTTTCAGTTGCAAACACCATTCCATACATATATATGGTGAGGTACTAGCTCCAACTCGGTTTGACAGTGAAAACTGCAGGAACTTCAAACCGGCACTAGGAAACAGACTGAGAAAGCAGAGAAATAGTGTCTCCTGCAACCCGTTCCCTTGGTGCTAGATGAACGAACGTCTCTCCACTTGCTCAGTTCCGAGAGATAAGTGTGTGTGAAAGCCGTCCTTCAACTAGCTTGTTGGGAACACAAAGTTTCTTTTCAGTTGCAAACACCATTCCATACATATATAAGGGGAGGTACTAGCTCCAACTCGGTTTTACAGTGAAAACTGCAGGAACTACAAAACGGCACTACGAAACACACTGAGAAAGCAGAGAAATAGTGACTCCTGCAACCCGTTCCATTGGTGCTAGATGAACGAACGTCTCTCCAATTGCTCAGTTCGTAGAGATTAGTGTGTGTGAAAGCCGCCTTCACCTAGCTTATTGGGAACACAAAGTTTCTTTTCAGTTGCAAACTCCATTCCATACATATATATGGGGAGGTACTAGCTCCAACTCGGTTTTACAGTGAAAACTGCAGGAACTTCAAACCGGCACTAGGAAACAGACTGAGAAAGCAGAGAAAAATTCTCTCCTGCAACCCGTTCCCTTGGTGCTAGATGAACGAACGTCTATCCACTTGCTCAGTTCCGAGAGATAAGTGTGTGTGAAAGCCGTCCTTAGCCTAGCTTTTTGGGAACACAAGGTTTCTTTTCAGATGCAAACTCCATTCCATACATATATATGGGGAGGTACTAGCTCCAACTCGGTTTGACAGTGAAAACTGCAGGAATTTCAAACCGGCACTAGTAAACAGACTGAGAAAGCAGAGAAAAAGTGTCTCCTGCAACCCGTTCCCTTGGTGCTAGATGAACGAACGTCTCTCCACTTGCTCAGTTCAGAGAGATATATGTGTGTGAAAGCCGTTCTTCACCTATCCTGTTGGGAACACAAAGTTTCTTTTCAGTGCAAACACCATTCCATAAATATATATGGGTAGGTACTAGCTCCAACTCGGTTTGACAGTGAAAACTGCAGGAACTTCAAACCGGGTCTTGGAAACAGACTGAGAAAGCAGAGAAATAGTGTCTCCTGCAACCCGTTCCCTTGGTGCTAGATGAACGAACGTCTCTCCACTTGCTCAGTTCTGAGAGATAAGTGTGTGTGAAAGCCGTCCTTCAACTACCTTGTTGGAAACACAAAGTTTCTTTTCAGTGGCAAACTCCATTCCATACATATATATGGGGAGGTACTAGCTCCAACTCGCTTTTACAGTGAAAACTGCAGGAACTTCAAACCAGCACTAGGAAACAGACTGAGAAGGCAGAGAAAAATTCTCTCCTGCAACCAGTTCCCTTGGTGCTAGATGAACGAACGTCTCTCCACTTGCTCAGTTCCGAGAGATAAGTGTGTGTGAAAGCCGTCCTTCACCTAGCCTGTTGGGAACACAAGGTTTCTTTTCAGTTGCAAACACCATTCCATACATATATATGGGGAGGTACTAGCTCCAACTCGGTTTGACAGTGAAAACTGCAGGAACTTCAAACCGGCACTAGGAAACAGACTGAGAAAGCAGAGAAAAAGTGTCTACTGCGACACGTTACCTTGGTGCTAGATGAACGAAAGTCTCTCCACTTGCTCAGTTCAGAGAGATATGTGTGTGTGAAAGCCGTTCTTCACCTAGCCTGTTGGAAACACAAAGTTTCTTTTCAGTTGCAAACACCATTCCATACATATATATGGGGAGGTACTAGCTCCAACTCTGTTTGACAGTGAAAACTGCAGGAACTTCAAACCGGCACTAGGAAACAGACTGAGAAAACAGAGAAAAGTTCTCTCCTGCAACCCGTTCCCTTGGTGCTAGATGAAAGAACGTCTCTCCACTTGCTCAGTTCTGAGAGATAAGTGTGTGTGAAAGCCGTCCTTCAACTAGCTTGTTGGAAACACAAAGTTTCTTTTCAGTTGCAAACTCCATTCCATACATATATATGGGGAGGTACTAGCTCCAACTCGGTTTTACAGTGAAAACTGCAGGAACTTCAAACCGGCACTAGGAAACAGACGGAGAACGCAGAGAAAAAGTCTCTCCTGCAACCCGTTCCCTTGGTGCTAGATGAACGAACGTCTCTCCACTTGCTCAGTTCCGAGAGATAAGTGTGTGTGAAAGCCGTCCTTCACCTAGCTTGTTGGGAACACAAAGTTTCTTTTCAGTTGCAAACACCATTCCATACATATATAAGGGGAGGTTCTAGCTCCAACTCGGTTTTACAGTGAAAACTGCAGGAACTTCAAACCGGCACTAGGAAACACACTGAGAAAGCAGAGAAATAGTGTCTCCTGCAACCGGTTCCATTGGTGCTAGATGAACGAACGTCTCTCCACTTGCTCAGTTCGGAGAGATTAGTGTGTGTGAAAGCCGTCCTTCACATAACTTGTTGGAAACACAAAGTTTCTTTTCAGTTTCAAACTCCATTCCATACATATATATGGGGAGGTACTACCTCCAACTCGGTTTGACAGTGAAAACTGCAGGAACTTCAAACCGGCACTAGGAAACACACTGAGATAGTCGAGAAATAGTGTCTCCTGCAACCCGTTCCCTTGGTGCTAGATGAACGAACGTCTCTCCACTTGCTCAGTACCGAGAGATAAGTGTGTGTGAAAGCCGTCCTTCACCTAGCTTGTTGGGAACACAAAGTTTCTTTTCAGTTGCAAACACCATTCCATACATATATATGGGGAGGTACTAGCTCCAACTCTGTTTTACAGTGAAAACTGCAGGAACTTCAAACCGGCACTAGGAAACAGACTGAGAAAGCAGAGAAAAATTCTCTCCTGCAACCCGTTCCCTTGGTGCTAGATGAACGAACGTCTCTCCACTTGCTCAGTTCTGAGAGATAAGTGTGTGTGAAAGCCTTCCTTCAACTAGCTTGTTGGGAACACAAAGTTTCTTTTCAGTTGCAAACTCCAATCCATACATATATATGGGGAGGTACTAGCTCCAACTAGGTTTTGCAGTGAAAACAGCACTAACTTCACACCGGCACTAAGAAAAACACTGAGAAAGCAGAGAAAAAGTCTCTCCTGCAACTCGTTCCCTTGGTGCTAGATGAACGAACGTCTCTCCACTTGCTCAGTTCCGAGAGATAATTGTGTGTGAAAGTCGTCCTTCACCTAGCTTGTTGGGAACACATGGATTCTTTTCAGTTGCAAACTCCATTCCATACATATATATGGGGAGGTACTAGATCCAACTCGGTTTGACAATGAAAACTGCAGGAACTTCAAACCGGCACTAGTACACAGACTGAGAAAGCAGAGAAAAAGTGTCTCCTGCATGCGGTTCCCTTGGTGCTAGATGAACGAACGTCTCTCCACTTGCTCAGTTCAGAGAGATAAGTGTGTGTGAAAGCCGTTCTTCACCTAGCCTGTTTGGAACACAAAGTTTCTTTTCAGTTGCAAACAACATTCCATACATATATATAGGGAGGTACTAGCTTCAACTCGTTTTGACAGTGAAAACTGCAGGAACTTCAAACCGGCACTAGGAAACAGACTGAGAAAGCAGAGAAAAAGTGTCTCCTGCAAACCGTTCCCTTGGTGCTAGATGAACGAACGTCTCTCCACTTGCTCAGTTCTGAGAGTTAAGTGTGTGTGAAAGCCGTCCTTCACCTAACTTGTTGGGAACACAAAGTTTCTTTTCAGTTGCAAACTTCATTCCATACATATATATAGGGAGGTACAAGTTCCAACTCTGTTTGACAGTGAAAACTGCAGGAACTTCAAACCGGCACTAGGAAACAGACTGAGAAAACAGAGAAAAAGTGTCTACTTCAAACCGTTCCCTTGGTGCTAGATGAACGAACGTCTCTCCACTTGCTCTGTTCCGAGAGATAGGTGTGTGTGAAAGCCGTCCTTCACCTAGCTTGTTGGGAACAAAAAGTTTCTTTTAAGTTGCAAACTCCATTCCATACATATATATGGGGAGGTACTAGCTCCAACTCTGTTTGACAGTGAAAACTGCAGGAACTTCAAACCGGCACTAGGAAACAGACTGAGAAAGCAGAGAAAAATTCTCTCCTGCAACCCGTTCCCTTGGTGCTAGATGAACGAACGTCTCTCCACTTGCTCAGTTCTGAGAGATAAGTGTGTGTGAAAGCCGTCCTTCAACTAGCTTGTTGGGAACACAAAGTTTCTTTTCAGTTGCAAACTCCATTCCATACATATATATGGGGAGGTACTAGCTCCAACTCAGTTTTACATTGAAAACTGCAGGAACTTCAAACCGGCACTAGGAAACTGACTGAAAACGCAGAGAAAAAGTCTCTCCTGCAACCCGTTCCCTTGGTGCTAGATGAACGAACGTCTCTCCACTTGCTCAGTTCCGAGAGATAAGTGTGTGTGAAAGCCGTCCTTCACCTAGCTTGTTGGGAACACAAAGTTTCTTTTCAGTTGCAAACACCATTCCATACATATATAAGGGGAGGTACTAGCTCCAACTCGGTTTTACAGTGAAAACTGCAGGAACTTCAAACCGGCACTAGGAAACACACTGAGAAAGCAGAGAAATAGTGTCTCCTGCAACCGGTTCCATTGGTGCTAGATGAACGAACGTCTCTCCACTTGCTCAGTTCGGAGAGATTAGTGTGTGTGAAAGCCGTCCTTCACCTAGCTTGTTGGAAACACAAAGTTTCTTTTCAGTTGCAAACTCCATTCCATACATATATATGGGGAGGTACTAGCTCCAACTCGGTTTGACAGTGAAAACTGCAGGTATTTCAAACCGGCACTAGGAAACACACTGAGAAAGCAGAGAAATAGTGTCTCCTGCAACCCGTTCCCTTGGTGATAGATGAACGAACGTCTCTCCACTTGCTCAGTTCTGAGAGTTAAGTGTGTGTGAAAGCCGTCCTTCACCTAACTTGTTGGGAACACAAAGTTTCTTTTCAGTTGCAAACTTCATTCCATACATATATATGGGGAGGTACAAGTTCCAACTCTGTTTGACAGTGAAAACTGCAGGAACTTCAAACCGGCACTAGGAAACAGACTGAGAAAACAGAGAAAAAGTGTCTACTTCAAACCGTTCCCTTGGTGCTAGATGAACGAACGTCTCTCCACTTGCTCTGTTCCGAGAGATAGGTGTGTGTGAAAGCCGTCCTTCACCTAGCTTGTTGGGAACAAAAAGTTTCTTTTCAGTTGCAAACTCCATTCCATACATATATATGGGGAGGTACTAGCTCCAACTCTGTTTGACAGTGAAAACTGCAGGAACTTCAAACCGGCACTAGGAAACAGACTGAGAAAGCAGAGAAAAAGTGTCTCCTGCAACCCGTTCCCTTGGTGCTAGATGAACGAACGTCTCTCCACTTGCTCAGTTCTGAGAGATAAGTGTGTGTGAAAGCCGTCCTTCAACTAGCTTGTTGGGAACACAAAGTTTCTTTTCAGTTGCAAACACCATTTCATACATATATATGGGGAGGTACAAGCTCCAACTCGATTTTACAGTGAAAACTGCAGGAACTTCAAACCGGCACTAGGAAACAGACTGAGAAAGCAGAGAAAAAGTGTCTCCTGCAACCCGTTCCCTTGGTGGTAGATGAACGAACGTCTCTCCACTTGCTAAGTTCTGAGAGATAAGTGTGTGTGAAAGCCGTCCTTCACCTAGCTTGTTGGGAACACAAAGTTTCTTTTCAGTTGCAAACTTCATTCCATACATATATATGGGGAGGTACAAGCTCCAACTCTGTTTGACAATGAAAACTGCAGGAACTTCAAACCAGCACTAGGAAACAGACTGAGAAAGCAGAGAAATAGTGTCTCCTGCAACCCGTTCCATTGGTGCTAGATGAACGAACGTCTCTCCACTAGCTCAGTTCTGAGAGATAAGTGTGTGTGAAAGCCGTCCTTCAACTAGCTTGTTGGAAACACAAAGTTTCTTTTCAGTTGCAAACTCCATTCCATACATATATATGGGGAGGTACTAGCTCCAACTCGGTTTTACAGTGAAAACTGCAGGAACTTCAAACCGGCACTAGGAAACTGACTGAAAACGCAGAGAAAAAGTCTCTCCTGCAACCCGTTCCCTTGGTGCTAGATGAACGAACGTCTCTCCACTTGCTCAGTTCCGAGAGATAAGTGTGTGTGAAAGCCGTCCTTCACCTAGCTTTTTGGGAACACAAAGTTTCTTTTCAGTTGCAAACACCATTCCATACATATATAAGGGGAGGTACTACCTCCAACTCGGTTTTACAGTGAAAACTGCAGGAACTTCAAACCGGCACTAGGAAACACACTGAGAAAGCAGAGAAATAGTGTCTCCTGGAACCGGTTCCATTGGTGCTAGATGAACGAACGTCTCTCCACTTGCTCAGTTCGGAGAGATTAGTGTGTGTGAAAGCCGTCCTTCACCTAGCTTGTTGGAAACACAAAGTTTCTTTTCAGTTGCAAACTCCATTCCATACATATATATGGGGAGGTACTAGCTCCAACTCGGTTTCACAGTGAAAACTGCAGGTATTTCAAACCGGCACTAGGAAACACACTGAGAAAGCAGAGAAATAGTGTCTCCTGCAACCCGTTCCCTTGGTGCTAGATGAACGAACGTCTCTCCACTTGCTCAGTTCCGAGAGATAAGTGTGTGTGAAAGCCTTCCTTCACCTAACTTGTTGGGAACACAAAGTTTCTTTTCAATTGCAAACTTCATTCCATACATATATATGGGGAGGTACAAGTTCCAACTCTGTTTGACAGTGAAAACTGCAGGAACTTCAAACCGGCACTAGGAAACAGACTGAGAAAACAGAGAAAAAGTGTCTACTTCAAACCGTTCCCTTGGTGCTAGATGAACGAACGTCTCTCCACTTGCTCTGTTCCGAGAGATAGGTGTGTGTGAAAGCCGTCCTTCACCTAGCTTGTTGGGAACAAAAAGTTTCTTTTCAGTTGCAAACTCCATTCCATACATATATATGGGGAGGTACAAGCTCCAACTCGGTTTTACAGTGAAAACTGCAGGAACTTCAAACCGGCACTAGGAAACAGACTGAGAAAGCAGAGAAAAAGTGTCTCCTGCAACCCTTTCCCTTGGTGGTAGATGAACGAACGTCTCTCCACTTGATAAGTTCTGAGAGATAAGTGTGTGTGAAAGCCGTCCTTCACCTAGCTTGTTGGGAACACAAAGTTTCTTTTCAGTTGCAAACTTCATTCCATACATATATATGGGGAGGTACAAGCTCCAACTCTGTTTGACAATGAATACTGCAGGAACTTCAAACCAGCACTAGGAAACAGACTTAGAAAGCAGAGAAATAGTGTCTCCTGCAACCCGTTCCATTGGTGCTAGATGAACGAACGTCTCTCCACTTGCTCAGTTCTGAGAGATAAGTGTGTGTGAAAGCCGTCCTTCAACTAGCTTGTTGGAAACACAAAGTTTCTTTTCAGTTGCAAACTCCATTCCATACATATATATGGGGAGGTACTAGCTCCAACTCGGTTTTACAGTGAAAACTGCAGGAACTTCAAACCGGCACTAGGAAACTGACTGAAAACGCAGAGAAAAAGTCTCTCCTGCAACCCGTTCCCTTGGTGCTAGATGAACGAACGTCTCTCCACTTGCTCAGTTCCGAGAGATAAGTGTGTGTGAAAGCCGTCCTTCACCTAGCTTGTTGGGAACACAAAGTTTCTTTTCAGTTGCAAACACCATTCCATACATATATAAGGGGAGGTACTAGCTCCAACTCGGTTTTACAGTGAAAACTGCAGGAACTTCAAACCGGCACTAGGAAACACACTGAGAAAGCAGAGAAATAGTGTCTCCTGCAACCGGTTCCATTGGTGCTAGATGAACGAACGTCTCTCCACTTGCTCAGTTCGGAGAGATTAGTGTGTGTGAAAGCCGTCCTTCACCTAGCTTGTTGGAAACACAAAGTTTCTTTTCAGTTGCAAACTCCATTCCATACATATATATGGGGAGGTACTAGCTCCAACTCGGTTTGACAGTGAAAACTGCAGGTATTTCAAACCGGCACTAGGAAACACACTGAGAAAGCAGAGAAATAGTGTCTCCTGCAACCCGTTCCCTTGGTGCTAGATGAACGAACGTCTCTCCACTTGCTCAGTTCCGAGAGATAAGTGTGTGTGAAAGCCGTCCTTCACCTAGTTTGTTGGGAACACAAAGTTTCTTTTCAGTTGCAAACTTCATTCCATACATATATATGGGGAGGTACAAGCTCCAACTCTGTTTGACAATGAAAACTGCAGGAACTTCAAACCAGCACTAGGAAACAGACTGAGAAAGCAGAGAAATAGTGTCTCCTGCAACCCGTTCCATTGGTGCTAGATGAACGAACGTCTCTCCACTTGCTCAGTTCTGAGAGATAAGTGTGTGTGAAAGCCGTCCTTCAACTAGCTTGTTGGAAACACAAAGTTTCTTTTCAGTTGCAAACTTCATTCCATACATATATATGGGGAGGTACAAGTTCCAACTCTGTTTGACAATGAAAACTGCAGGAACTTCAAACCAGCACTAGGAAACAGACTGAGAAAGCAGAGAAATAGTGTCTCCTGCAACCCGTTCCATTGGTGCTAGATGAACGAACGTCTCTCCACTTGCTCAGTTCTGAGAGATAAGTGTGTGTGAAAGCCGTCCTTCAACTAGCTTGTTGGAAACACAAAGTTTCTTTTCAGTTGCAAACTCCATTCCATACATATATATGGGGAGGTACTAGCTCCAACTCGGTTTGACAGTGAAAACTGCAGGAACTTCAAACCGGCACTAGGAAACTGACTGAAAACGCAGAGAAAAAGTCTCTCCTGCAACCCGTTCCCTTGGTGCTAGATGAACGAACGTCTCTCCACTTGCTCAGTTCCGAGAGATAAGTGTGTGTGAAAGCCGTCCTTCACCTAGCTTGTTGGGAACACAAAGTTTCTTTTCAGTTGCAAACACCATTCCATACATATATAAGGGGAGGTACTAGCTCCAACTCGGTTTTACAGTGAAAACTGCAGGAACTTCAAACCGGCACTAGGAAACACACTGAGAAAGCAGAGAAATAGTGTCTCCTGCAACCGGTTCCATTGGTGCTAGATGAACGAACGTCTCTCCACTTGCTCAGTTCGGAGAGATTAGTGTGTGTGAAAGCCGTCCTTCACCTAGCTTGTTGGAAACACAAAGTTTCTTTTCAGTTGCAAACTCCATTCCATACATATATATGGGGAGGTACTAGCTCCAACTCGGTTTGACAGTGAAAACTGCAGGTATTTCAAACCGGCACTGGGAAACACACTGAGAAAGCAGAGAAATAGTGTCTCCTGCAACCCGTTCCCTTGGTGCTAGATGAACGAACGTCTCTCCACTTGCTCAGTTCTGAGAGTTAAGTGTGTGTGAAAGCCGTCCTTCACCTAACTTGTTGGGAACACAAAGTTTCTTTTCAGTTGCAAACTTCATTCCATACATATATATGGGGAGGTACAAGTTCCAACTCTGTTTGACAGTGAAAACTGCAGGAACTTCAAACCGGCACTAGGAATCAGACTGAGAAAACAGAGAAAAAGTGTCTACTTCAAACCGTTCCCTTGGTGCTAGATGAACGAACGTCTCTCCACTTGCTCTGTTCCGAGACATAGGTGTGTGTGAAAGCCGTCCTTCACCTAGCTTGTTGGGAACAAAAAGTTTCTTTTCAGTTGCAAACTCCATTCCATACATATATATGGGGAGGTACTAGCTCCAACTCTATTTGACAGTGAAAACTGCAGGAACTTCAAACCGGCACTAGGAAACAGACTGAGAAAGCAGAGAAAAAGTGTCTCCTGCAACCCGTTCCCTTGGTGCTAGATGAACGAACGTCTCTCCACTTGCTCAGTTCTGAGAGATATGTGTGTGTGAAAGCCGTCCTTTAACTAGCTTGTTGGGAACACAAAGTTTCTTTTCAGTTGCAAACACCATTTCATACATATATATGGGGAGGTACAAGCTCCAACTCGGTTTTACAGTGAAAACTGCAGGAACTTCAAACCAGCACTAGGAAACAGACTGAGAAAGAAGAGAAATAGTGTCTCCTGCAACCCGTTCCATTGGTGCTAGATGAACGAACGTCTCTCCACTTGCTCAGTTCTGAGAGATAAGTGTGTGTGAAAGCCGTCCTTCAACTAGCTTGTTGGAAACACAAAGTTTCTTTTCAGTTGCAAACTCCATTCCATACATATATATGGGGAGGTACTAGCTCCAACTCGGTTTTACAGTGAAAACTGCAGGAACTTCAAACCGGCACTAGGAAACTGACTGAAAACGCAGAGAAAAAGTCTCTCCTGCAACCCGTTCCCTTGGTGCTAGATGAACGAACGTCTCTTCACTTGCTCAGTTCCGAGAGATAAGTGTGTGTGAAAGCCGTCCTTCACCTAGCTTGTTGGGAACACAAAGTTTCTTTTCAGTTGCAAACACCATTCCATACATATATAAGGGGAGGTACTACCTCCAACTCGGTTTTACAGTGAAAACTGCAGGAACTTCAAACCGGCACTAGGAAACACACTGAGAAAGCAGAGAAATAGTGTCTCCTGCAACCGGTTCCATTGGTGCTAGATGAACGAACGTCTCTCCACTTGCTCAGTTCGGAGAGATTAGTGTGTGTGAAAGCCGTCCTTCACCTAGCTTGTTGGAAACACAAAGTTTCTTTTCAGTTGCAAACTCCATTCCATACATATATATGGGGAGGTACTAGCTCCAACTCGGTTTCACAGTGAAAACTGCAGGTATTTCAAACCGGCACTAGGAAACACACTGAGAAAGCAGAGAAATAGTGTCTCCTGCAACCCGTTCCCTTGGTGCTAGATGAACGAACGTCTCTCCACTTGCTCAGTTCCGAGAGATAAGTGTGTGTGAAAGCCGTCCTTCACCTAACTTGTTGGGAACACAAAGTTTCTTTTCAATTGCAAACTTCATTCCATACATATATATGGGGAGGTACAAGTTCCAACTCTGTTTGACAGTGAAAACTGCAGGAACTTCAAACCGGCACTAGGAAACAGACTGAGAAAACAGAGAAAAAGTGTCTACTTCAAACCGTTCCCTTGGTGCTAGATGAACGAACGTCTCTCCACTTGCTCTGTTCCGAGAGATAGGTGTGTGTGAAAGCCGTCCTTCACCTAGCTTGTTGGGAACAAAAAGTTTCTTTTCAGTTGCAAACTCCATTCCATACATATATATGAGGAGGTACAAGCTCCAACTCGGTTTTACAGTGAAAACTGCAGGAACTTCAAACCGGCACTAGGAAACAGACTGAGAAAGCAGAGAAAAAGTGTCTCCTGCAACCCTTTCCCTTGGTGGTAGATGAACGAACGTCTCTCCACTTGATAAGTTCTGAGAGATAAGTGTGTGTGAAAGCCGTCCTTCACCTAGCTTGTTGGGAACACAAAGTTTCTTTTCAGTTGCAAACTTCATTCCATACATATATATGGGGAGGTACAAGCTCCAACTCTGTTTGACAATGAATACTGCAGGAACTTCAAACCAGCACTAGGAAACAGACTTAGAAAGCAGAGAAATAGTGTCTCCTGCAACCCGTTCCATTGGTGCTAGATGAACGAACGTCTCTCCACTTGCTCAGTTCTGAGAGATAAGTGTGTGTGAAAGCCGTCCTTCAACTAGCTTGTTGGAAACACAAAGTTTCTTTTCAGTTGCAAACTCCATTCCATACATATATATGGGGAGGTACTAGCTCCAACTCGGTTTTACAGTGAAAACTGCAGGAACTTCAAACCGGCACTAGGAAACTGACTGAAAACGCAGAGAAAAAGTCTCTCCTGCAACCCGTTCCCTTGGTGCTAGATGAACGAACGTCTCTCCACTTGCTCAGTTCCGAGAGATAAGTGTGTGTGAAAGCCGTCCTTCACCTAGCTTGTTGGGAACACAAAGTTTCTTTTCAGTTGCAAACACCATTCCATACATATATAAGGGGAGGTACTAGCTCCAACTCGGTTTTACAGTGAAAACTGCAGGAACTTCCAACCGGCACTAGGAAACACACTGAGAAAGCAGAGAAATAGTGTCTCCTGCAACCGGTTCCATTGGTGCTAGATGAACGAACGTCTCTCCACTTGCTCAGTTCGGAGAGATTAGTGTGTGTGAAAGCCGTCCTTCACCTAGCTTGTTGGAAACACAAAGTTTCTTTTCAGTTTCAAACTCCATTCCATACATATATATGGGGAGGTACTAGCTCCAAGTCGGTTTGACAGTGAAAACTGCAGGTAATTCAAACCGGCACTAGGAAACACACTGAGAAAGCAGAGAAATAGTGTCTCCTGCAACCCGTTCCCTTGGTGCTAGATGAACGAACGTCTCTCCACTTGCTCAGTTCCGAGAGATAAGTGTGTGTGAAAGCCGTCCTTCACCTAGCTTGTTGGGAACACAAAGTTTCTTTTCAGTTGCAAACTTAATTCCATACATATATATGGGGAGGTACAAGCTCCAACTCTGTTTGACAATGAAAACTGCAGGAACTTCAAACCTGCACTAGGAAACAGACTGAGAAAGCAGAGAAATAGTGTCTCCTGCAACCCGTTCCATTGGTGCTAGATGAACGAACGTCTCTCCACTTGCTCAGTTCTGAGAGATAAGTGTGTGTGAAAGCCTTCCTTCAACTAGCTTGTTGGAAACACAAAGTTTCTTTTCAGTTGCAAACTCCATTCCATACATATATATGGGGAGGTACTAGCTCCAACTCGGTTTTACAGTGAAAACTGCAGGAACTTCAAACCGGCACTAGGAAACTGACTGAAAACGCAGAGAAAAAGTCTCTCCTGCAACCCGTTCCCTTGGTGCTAGATGAATGAACGTCTCTCCACTTGCTCAGTTCCGAGAGATAAGTGTGTGTGAAAGCCGTCCTTCACCTAGCTTGTTGGGAACACAAAGTTTCTTTTCAGTTGCAAACACCATTCCATACATATATAAGGGGAGGTACTAGCTCCAACTCGGTTTTACAGTGAAAACTGCAGGAACTTCAAACCGGCACTAGGAAACACACTGAGAAAGCAGAGAAATAGTGTCTCCTGCAACCGGTTCCATTGGTGCTAGATGAACGAACGTCTCTCCACTTGCTCAGTTCGGAGAGATTAGTGTGTGTGAAAGCCGTCCTTCACCTAGCTTGTTGGGAACACAAAGTTTCTTTTCAGTTGCAAACACCATTCCATACATATATATGGGGAGGTACAAGCTCCAACTCGGTTTTACAGTGAAAACTGCAGGAACTTCAAACCGGCACTAGGAAACAGACTGAGAAAGCAGAGAAAAAGTGTCTCCTGCAACCCGTTCCCTTGGTGGTAGATGAACGAACGTCTCTCCACTTGCTAAGTTCTGAGAGATAAGTGTGTGTGAAAGCCGTCCTTCACCTAGTTTGTTGGGAACACAAAGTTTCTTTTCAGTTGCAAACTTCATTCCATACATATATATGGGGAGGTACAAGCTCCAACTCTGTTTGACAATGAAAACTGCAGGAACTTCAAACCAGCACTAGGAAACAGCCTGAGAAAGCAGAGAAATAGTGTCTCCTGCAACCCGTACCATTGGTGCTAGATGAACGAACGTCTCTCCACTTGCTCAGTTCTGAGAGATAAGTGTGTGTGAAAGCCGTCCTTCAACTAGCTTGTTGGAAACACAAAGTTTCTTTTCAGTTGCAAACTCCATTCCATACATATATATGGGGAGGTACTAGCTCCAACTCGGTTTTACAGTGAAAACTGCAGGAACTTCAAACCGGCACTAGGAAACTGACTGAAAACGCAGAGAAAAAGTCTCTCCTGCAACCCGTTCCCTTGGTGCTAGATGAACGAACGTTTCTCCACTTGCTCAGTTCGGAGAGATTAGTGTGTGTGAAAGCCGTCCTTCACCTAGCTTGTTGGAAACACAAAGTTTCTTTTCAGTTGCAAACTCCATTCCATACATATATATGGGGAGGTACTAGCTCCAACTCGGTTTGACAGTGAAAACTGCAGGTATTTCAAACCGGCACTAGAAAACACACTGAGAAAGCAGAGAAATAGTGTCTCCTGCAACCCGTTCCCTTGGTGCTAGATGAACGAACGTCTCTCCACTTGCTCAGTTCCGAGAGATAAGTGTGTGTGAAAGCCGTCCTTCACCTAACTTGTTGGGAACACAAAGTTTCTTTTCAGTTGCAAACTTCATTCCATACATATATATGGGGAGGTACAAGTTCCAACTCTGTTTGACAGTGAAAACTGCAGGAACTTCAAAACGGCACTAGGAAACAGACTGAGAAAACAGAGAAAAAGTGTCTACTACAAACCGTTCCCTTGGTGCTAGATGAACGAACGTCTCTCCACTTGCTCTGTTCCGAGAGATAGGTGTGTGTGAAAGCCGTCCTTCACCTAGCTTGTTGGGAACAAAAAGTTTCTTTTTAGTTGCAAACTCCATTCCATACATATATATGGGGAGGTACTAGCTCCAACTCTGTTTGACAGTGAAAACTGCAGGAACTTCAAACCGGCACTAGGAAACAGACTGAGAAAGCAGAGAAAAAGTGTCTCCTGCAACCCGTTCCCTTGGTGCTAGATGAACGAACGTCTCTCCACTTGCTCAGTTCTGAGAGATAAGTGTGTGTGAAAGCCGTCCTTCACCTAGCTTGTTGGGAACACAAAGTTTCTTTTCAGTTGCAAACAGCATTCCATACATATATATGGGGAGGTACAAGCTCCAACTCGGTTTTACAGTGAAAACTGCAGGAACTTCAAACCGGCACTAGGAAACAGACTGAGAAAGCAGAGAAAAAGTGTCTCCTGCAACCCGTTACATTGGTGGTAGATGAACGAACGTCTCTCCACTTGCTAAGTTCTGAGAGATAAGTGTGTGTGAAAGCCGTCCTTCACCTAGCTTGTTGGGAACACAAAGTTCTTTTCAGTTGCAAACTTCATTCCATACATATATATGGGGAGGTACAAGCTCCAACTCTGTTTGACAATGAAAACTGCAGGAACTTCAAACCAGCACTAGGAAACAAACCGAGAAAGCAGAGAAATAGTGTCTCCTGCAACCCGTTCCATTGGTGCTAGATGAACGAACGTCTCTCCACTTGCTCAGTTCTGAGAGATAAGTGTGTGTGAAAGCCGTCCTTCAACTAGCTTGTTGGAAACACAAAGTTTCTTTTCAGTTGCAAACTCCATTCCATACATATATATGGGGAGGTACTAGCTCCAACTCGGTTTTACAGTGAAAACTGCAGGAACTTCAAACCGGCACTAGGAAACTGACTGAAAACGCAGAGAAAAAGTCTCTCCTGCAACCCGTTCCCTTGGTGCTAGATGAACGAACGTCTCTCCACTTGCTCAGTTCCGAGAGATAAGTGTGTGTGAAAGCCGTCCTTCACCTAGCTTGTTGGGAACACAAAGTTTCTTTTCAGTTGCAAACACCATTCCATACATATATAAGGGGAAGTACTAGCTCCAACTCGGTTTTACAGTGAAAACTGCAGGAACTTCAAACCGGCACTAGGAAACACACTGAGAAAGCAGAGAAATAGTGTCTCCTGCAACCGGTTCCATTGGTGCTAGATGAACGAACGTCTCTCCACTTGCTCAGTTCGGAGAGATTAGTGTGTGTGAAAGCCGTCCTTCACCTAGCTTTTTGGAAACACAAAGTTTCTTTTCAGTTGCAAACTCCATTCCATACATATATATGGGGAGGTACTAGCTCCAACTCGGTTTGACAGTGAAAACTGCAGGTATTTCAAACCGGCACTAGGAAACACACTGAGAAAGCAGAGAAATAGTGTCTCCTGCAACCCGTTCCCTTGGTGCTAGATGAACGAACGTCTCTCCACTTGCTCAGTTCCGAGAGATAAGTGTGTGTGAAAGCCGTCCTTCACCTATCTTGTTGGGAACACAAAGTTTCTTTTCAGTTGCAAACACCATTCCATACATATATATGGGGAGGAACAAGCTCCAACTCTGTTTGACAGTGAAAACTGCAGGAACTTCAAACCGGCACTAGGAAACTGACAGAGAAAACAGAGAAAAAGTCTCTCCTGCAACCCGTTCCCTTGGTGCTAGATGAACGAACGTCTCTCTAATTGCTCAGTTCGTAGAGATTAGTGTGTGTGAAAGACGTCCTTCATCTAGCTTGTTGGAAACACAAATTTCTCTTCAGTTGCAAACTCCATTCCATACATACATATGGGGAGGTACTAGCTCCAACTCGGTTTTACAGTGAAAACTGCAGGAACTTCAAACCGGCACTAGGAAACAGACTGAGAACGCAGAGAATAAGTCTCTCCTGCAACCCGTTCCCTTGGTGCTAGATGAACGAACGTCTCTCCACTTGCTCAGTTCCGAGAGATAAGTGTGTGTGAAAGCCGTCCTTCACCTAGCTTGTTGGGAACACAAAGTATGTTTTCAGCTGCAAACACCATTCCATACATATATATGGGGAGGTACTAGCTCCAACTCGGTTTTACAGTGAAAACTGCAGGAACATCAAACCGGCACTAGGAAACACACTGAGAAAGCAGAGAAATAGTGTCTCCTGCAACCGGTTCCATTGGTGCTAGATGAACGAACGTCTCTCCACTTGCTCATTTCGGAGAGATTAGTGTGTGTGAAAGCCGTCCTTCACATAACTTGTTGGAAAAACAAGGATTCTTTTCAGTTGCAAACTCCATTCCATACATATATATGGGGAGGTACAAGCTCCAACTCTGTTTGACAGTGAAAACTGCAGGAACTTCAAATCGGCACTAGGAAACAGACTGAGAAAGCAGAGAAAAAGTGTCTCCTGCAACCCGTTCCCTTGGTGGTAGATGAACGAACGTCTCTCCACTTGCTAAGTTCTGAGAGATAAGTGTGTGTGAAAGCCGTCCTTCACCTAGCTTGTTGGGAACACAAAGTTTCTTTTCAGTTGCAAACTTCATTCCATACATATATATGGGGAGGTACAAGCTCCAACTCTGTATGACAATGAAAACTGCAGGAACTTCAAACCAGCACTAGTAAACAGACTGAGAAAGCAGGGAAATAGTGTCTCCTGCAACCCGTTCCATTGGTGCTAGATGAACGAACGTCTCTCCACTTGCTCAGTTCTGAGAAATAAGTGTGTGTGAAAGCCGTCCATCAACTAGCTTGTTGGAAAAACAAAGTTTCTTTTCAGTTGCAAACTCCATTCCATACATATATATGGGGAGGTACTAGCTCCAACTCGGTTTTACAGTGAAAACTGCAGGAACTTCAAATCGGCACTAGGAAACTGACTGAAAACGCAGAGAAAAAGTCTCTCCTGCAACCCGTTCCCTTGGTGCTAGATGAACGAACGTCTCTCCACTTGCTCAGTTCCGAGAGATAAGTGTGTGTGAAAGCCGTCCTTCACCTAGCTTGTTGGGAACACAAAGTTTCTTTTCAGTTGCAAACACCATTCCATACATATATAAGGGGAGGTACTAGCTCCAACTCAGTTTTACAGTGAAAACTGCAGGAACTTCAAACCGGCACTAGGAAACACACTGAGAAAGCAGAGAAATAGTGTCTCCTGCTACCGGTTCCATTTGTGCTAGATGAACGAACGTCTCTCCACTTGCTCAGTTCCGAGAGATAAGTGTGTGTGAAAGCCGTCCTTCCCCTATCTTGTTGGGAACACAAAGTTTCTTTTCAGTTGCAAACACCATTCCATACATATATATGGGGAGGTACAAGCTCCAACTCAGTTTGACAGTGAAAACTGCAGGAACTTCAAACTGGCACTAGGAAACAGACTGAGAAAGCAGAGAAAAAGTCTCTCCTGCAACCCGTTCCCTTGGTGCTAGATGAACGAACGTCTCTCTAATTGCTCAGTTCGTAGAGATTTGTGTGTGTGAAAGCCGTCCTTCATCTAGCTTGTTGGAAACACAAATTTCTTTTCAGTTGCAAACTCCATTCCATACATATATATGGGGAGGTACTAGCTCCAACTCGGTTTTACAGTGAAAACTGCAGGAACTTCAAACCGGCACTAGGAAACAGACTGAGAACGCAGAGAATAAGTCTCTCCTGCAACCCGTTCCCTTGGTGCTAGATGAACGAACGTCTCTCCACTTGCTCAGTTCCGAGAGATAAGTGTGTGTGAAAGCCGTCCTTCACCTAGCTTGTTGGGAACACAAAGTATGTTTTCAGCTGCAAACACCATTCCATACATATATATGGGGAGGTACTAGCTCCAACTCGGTTTTACAGTGAAAACTGCAGGAACTTCAAACCGGCACTAGGAAACACACTGAGAAAGCAGAGAAATAGTGTCTCCTGCCAGCCGTTCCATTGGTGCTAGATGAACGAACGTCTCTCCACTTACTCAGTTCGGAGAGATTATTGTGTTTGAAAGCCGTCCTTCACCTAGCTTGTTGGGAACACAAAGTTTCTTTTCAGTTGCAAACTCCATTCCATACATATATATAGGGAGGTACTAGCTCCAACTCGGTTTGACAGTGAAAACTGCAGGAACTTAAAACCGGCACTAGGAAACAGACTGAGAAAGCAGAGAAAAATTCTCTCCTGCAACCCGTTCCCTTGGTGCTAGATGAACGAACGTCTCTCCACTTGCTCAGTTCCGAGAGATAAGTGTGTGTGAATGCCGTCCTTCACCTAGCTTGTTGGAAACACAAAGTTTCTTTTCAGTTGCAACCTCCATTCCATACATATATATGGGGAGGTACTAGCTCCAACTCTGTTCTACAGTGAAAACTGCAGGAACTTCAAACCGGCACTAGGAAACACACTGAGAAAGCAGAGAAATAGTGTCTCCTGCAACCGGTTCCATTGGTGCTAGATGAACGAACGTCTCTCCACTTGCTCATTTCGGAGAGATTAGTGTGTGTGAAAGCCGTCCTTCACATAACTTGTTGGAAAAACAAGGATTCTTTTCAGTTGCAAACTCCATTCCATACATATATATGGGGAGGTACTAGCTCCAACTCGGTTTTACAGTGAAAACTGCAGGAGCTTCAAACCGGCACTAGGAAACACACTGAGAAAGCAGAGAAATAGTGTCTCCTGCAACCGGATCCATTGGTGCTAGATGAACGAACGTCTCTCCACTTGCTCTGTTCGGAAAGATTAGTGTGTGTGAAAGCCGTCCTTCACCTAGCTTGTTGGAAACACAAAGTTTATTTTCAGTTGCAAACTCCATTCCATACATATATATTGGGAGGTACTAGCTCCAACTCGGTTTGACAGTGAAAACTGCAGGAACTTCAAACCGGCACTAGGAAACACACTGAGAAAGCAGAGAAATAGTGTCCCTGCAACCCGTTCCCTTGGTGCTAGATGAACTAACGTCTCTCCACTTGCTCAGTTCCGAGAGATAAGTGTGTTTGAAAGCCGTCTTTCACCTAGCTTGTTGGGAACACAAAGTTTCTTTTCAGTTGCAAACACCATTCCATACATATATATGGGGAGGTACAAGCTCCAACTCTGTTTGACAGTGAAAACTGCAGGAACTTCAAACCGGCACTAGGAAACAGACTGAGAAAGCAGAGAAAAAGTCTCTCCTGCAACCCGTTCCCTTGGTGATAGATGAACGAACGTCTCTCCACTTGCTCAGTTCTGAGAGATAAGTGTGTGTGAAAGCCGTCCTTCACCTAGCTTGTTGGGAACACAAAGTTTCTTTTCAGTTGCAAACACCATTCCATACATATATATGGGGAGGTACTAGCTCCAACTCGGTTTTACAGTGAAAACTGCAGGAACTTCAAACCGGCACTAGGAAACAGACTGAGAAAGCAGAGAAAAATTCTCTCCTGCATCCCGTTCCCTTGGTGCTAAATGAACGAACGTCTCTCCACTTGCTCAGGTCTGAGAGATAAGTGTGTGTGAAAGCCGTCCTTCAGCTAGCTTGTTGGGAACACAAAGTTTCTTTTCAGTTGCAAACTCCAATCCATACATATATATGGGGAGGTACTAGCTCCAACACAGTTTTACAGTGAAAACTGCAGGAACTTCAAACCGGCACTACGAAAAAGACTGAGAAAGCAGAGAAAAAGTCTCTCCTGCAACTCGTTCCCTTGGTGCTAGATGAACGAACGTCTCTCCACTTGCTCAGTTCCGAGAGACAATTGTGTGTGAAAGACGTCCTTCACATAGCTTGTTGGGAACACAAGGTTTCTTTTCAGTTGCAAACTCCATTCCATACATATATATGGGGAGGTAATAGCTCCAACTCGGTTTGACAATGAAAACTGCAGGAACTTCAAACCGGCACTAGTAAACAGACTGGGAAAGCAGAGAAAAAGTGTCTCCTGCATGCGGTTCCCTTGGCGCTAGATGAACGAACGTCTCTCCATTTGCTCAGTTCAGAGAGATAAATGTGTGTGAAAGCCTTTCTTCACCTAGCCTGTTTGGAACACAAAGTTTCTTTTCAGTTGCAAACACCATTCCATATATATATATGGGGAGGTACTAGCTCCAACTCGGTTTGCCAGTGAAAACTGCAGGAACTTCAAACCGGCACTAGGAAATAGACTGAGAAAGCAGAGAAAAAGTGTCTCCTGCAACCCGTTCCCTTGGTGCTAGATGAACGAACGTCTCTCCACTTGCTCAGTTCTGAGAGATAAGTGTGTGTGAAAGCCGTCCTTCAGCTAGCTTGTTGGGAACACAAAGTTTCTTTTCAGTTGCAAACTTCATTCCATACATATATATGGGGAGGTACAAGCTCCAACTCTGTTTGACAGTGAAAACTGCAGGAACTTCAAACCGGCACTAGGAAACAGACTGAGAAAGCAGAGAAATAGTGTCCCTGCAACCCGTTCCCTTGGTGCTAGATGAACGAACGTCTCTCCACTTGCTCAGTTCCGAGAGATAAGTGTGTTTGAAAGCCGTCTTTCACCTAGCTTGTTGGGAACACAAAGTTTCTTTTCAGTTGCAAACACCATTCCATACATATATATGGGGAGGTACAAGCTCCAACTCTGTTTGACAGTGAAAACTGCAGGAACTTCAAACCGGCACTAGGAAACAGACTGAGAAAGCAGAGAAAAAGTCTCTCCTGCAACCCGTTCCCTTGGTGATAGATGAACGAACGTCTCTCCACTTGCTCAGTTCTGAGAGATAAGTGTGTGTGAAAGCCGTCCTTCACCTAGCTTGTTGGGAACACAAAGTTTCTTTTCAGTTGCAAACACCATTCCATACATATATATGGGGAGGTACTAGCTCCAACTCGGTTTTACAGTGAAAACTGCCGGAACTTCAAACCGGCACTAGGAAACAGACTGAGAAAGCAGAGAAAAATTCTCTCCTGCATCCCGTTCCCTTGGTGCTAAATGAACGAACGTCTCTCCACTTGCTCAGGTCTGAGAGATAAGTGTGTGTGAAAGCCGTCCTTCAGCTAGCTTGTTGGGAACACAAAGTTTCTTTTCAGTTGCAAACTCCAATCCATACATATATATGGGGAGGTACTAGCTCCAACACAGTTTTACAGTGAAAACTGCAGGAAATTCAAACCGGCACTACGAAAAAGACTGAGAAAGCAGAGAAAAAGTCTCTCCTGCAACTCGTTCCCTTGGTGCTAGATGAACGAACGTCTCTCCACTTGCTCAGTTCCGAGAGACAATTGTGTGTGAAAGACGTCCTTCACATAGATTGTTGGGAACACAAGGTTTCTTTTCAGTTGCAAACTCCATTCCATACATATATATGGGGAGGTAATAGCTCCAACTCGGTTTGACAATGAAAACTGCAGGAACTTCAAACCGGCACTAGTAAACAGACTGGGAAAGCAGAGAAAAAGTGTCTCCTGCATGCGGTTCCCTTGGCGCTAGATGAACGAACGTCTCTCCATTTGCTCAGTTCAGAGAGATAAAAGTGTGTGAAAGCCTTTCTTCACCTAGCCTGTTTGGAACACAAAGTTTCTTTTCAGTTGCAAACACCATTCCATATATATATATGGGGAGGTACTAGCTCCAACTCGGTTTGCCAGTGAAAACTGCAGGAACTTCAAACCGGCACTAGGAAACAGACTGAGAAAGCAGAGAAAAAGTGTCTCCTGCAACCCGTTCCCTTGGTGCTAGATGAACGAACGTCTCTCCACTTGCTCAGTTCTGAGAGATAAGTGTGTGTGAAAGCCGTCCTTCAGCTAGCTTGTTGGGAACACAAAGTTTCTTTTCAGTTGCAAACTTCATTCCATATATATATGGGGAGGTACAAGCTCCAACTCTGTTTGACAGTGAAAACTGCAGGAACTTCAAACCGGCACTAGGAAACAGACTGAGAAAACAGAGAAAAAGTGTCTACTTCAAACCGTTCCCTTGGTTCTAGATGAACGAACGTCTCTCCACTTGCTCAGTTCCGAGAGATATGTGTGTGTGAAGTCGTCCTTCACCTAGCTTGTTGGGAACAAAAACTTTCTTTTCAGTTGCAAACTCCATTCCATACATATATATGGGGAGGTACTAGCTCCAACACTGTTTGACAGTGAAAACTGCAGGAACTTCAAACCGGCACTAGGAAACAGACTGAGAAAGCAGAGAAAAAGTGTCTCCTGCATGCGGTTCCCTTGGCGTTAGATGAACGAACGTCTCTCCATTTGCTCAGTTCAGAGAGATAAATGTGTGTGAAAGCCGTTCTTCACCTAGCCTGTTTGGAACACAAAGTTTCTTTTCAGTTGCAAACACCATTCCATATATATATATGGGGAGGTACTAGCTCCAACTCGGTTTGACAGTGAAAACTGCAGGAACTTCAAACCGGCACTAGGAAACAGACTGAGAAAGCAGAGAAATTTTCTCTCCTGCAACCCGTTCCATCGGTGCTAGATGAACGAACGTCTCTCCACTTGCTCAGTTCCGAGAGATAAGTGTGTGTGAAAGCCGTCCTTCACCTAGCTTGTTGGGAACACAAGGTTTTTTTCAGTTGCAAACTCCATTCCATACATATATATGGGGAGGTACTAGCTCCAACTCTGTTTGACAGTGAAAACTGCAGGAAATTAAAACCGGCACTAGGAAACAGACTGAGAAAGCAGAGAAAAAGTGTCTACTGCGAACCGTTCCCTTGGTGCTAGATGAACGAACGTCTCTCCACTTGCTCAGTTCAGAGAGATATGTGTGTGTGAAAGCCGTACTTCACCTAGCCTGTTGGGAACACAAAGTTTCTTTTCAGTTGCAAACACCATTCCATACATATATATGGGGAGGTACTAGCTCCAACTCGGTTTGACAGTGAAAACTGCAGGAACTTCAAACAGGCACTAGGAAACAGACTGAGAAAGCAGAGAAATAGTGTCTCCTGCAACCCGTTCCCTTGGTGCTAGATGAACGAACGTCTCTCCACTTGCCGGGTTCTGAGAGATAAGTGTGTGTGAAAGCCGTCCTTCACCTAGCTTGTTGGGAACACAAGGTTTCTTTTCAGTTGCAAACTCCATTCCTTACATATATATGGGGAGGTACTAGCTCCAACTCGGTTTGACAGTGAAAACTGCAGGAACATCAAACCGGCACTAGGAAACAGACTGATAACGCAGAGAAGAAGTGTCTCCTGCAACCCGTTCCCTTGGTGCTAGATGAACGAACGTCTCTCCACTTGCTCAGTTCTGAGAGATAAGTGTGTGTGAAAGCCGTGCTTCACCTAGCTTGTTGGGAACACAAGGTTTCTTTTCAGTTGCAAACTCCATTCCATACATATATATGGGGAGGTACTAGCTCCAACTCGGTTTGACAGTGAAAACTGCAGGAACTTCAAAAAGGCACTTGTAAACAGACAGAGAAAGCAGAGAAAAAGTTTCTACTGCACCCATTCCCTTGGTGCTAGATCAACGAACGTCTCTCCCCTTGCTCAGTTCAGAGAGATATGTGTGTGTGAAAGCCGTTCTTCACCTAGCCTGTTGGGAACACAAAGTTTCTTTTCAGTTGCAAACACCATTCCATACATATATATGGGGAGGTACTAGCTCCAACTCGGTTTTACAGTGAAAACTGCAGGAACTTCAAACCGGCACTAGGAAACAGACTGAGAACGCAGAGAAAAAGTCTCTCCTGCAACCCGTTCCCTTGGTGCTAGATGAATGAACGTCTCTCCACTTGCTCAGTTCCGAGAGATAAGTGTGTGTGAAAGCCGTCCTTCACCTAGCTTGTTGGGAACACAAAGTTTCTTTTCAGTTGCAAACACCATTCCATACATATATAAGGGGAGGTACTAGCTCCAAATCGGTTTTACAGTGAAAACTGCAGGAACTTCAAACCGGCACTAGGAAACACACTGAGAAAGCAGAGAAATAGTGTTTCCTGCAACCCGTTCCATTGGTGCTAGATGAACGAACGTCTCTCCACTTGCTCAGTTCTGAGAGATTAGTGTGTGTGAAAGCCGTCCTTCACCTAGCTTGTTGGAAACACAAAGTTTCTTTTCAGTTGCAAACTCCATTCCATACATATATATGGGGAGGTACTAGCTCCAATTCTGTTTGACAGTGAAAACTGCAGGAAATTAAAACCGGCACTAGGAAACAGACTGAGAAAGCAGAGAAAAAGTGTCTACTGCGAACCGTTCCCTTGGTGCTAGATGAACGAACGTCTCTCCACTTGCTCAGTTCAGAGAGATATGTGTGTGTGAAAGCCGTACTTCACCTAGCCTGTTGGGAACACAAAGTTTCTTTTCAGTTGCAAACACCATTCCATACATATATATGGGGAGGTACTAGCTCCAACTCGGTTTGACAGTGAAAACTGCAGGAACTTCAAACAGGCACTAGGAAACAGACTGAGAAAGCAGAGAAATAGTGTTTCCTGCAACCCGTTCCCTTGGTGCTAGATGAACGAACGTCTCTCCACTTGCTCAGTTCTGAGAGATAAGTGTGTGTGAAAGCCGTCCTTCACCTAGCTTGTTGGGAACACAAGGTTTATTTTCAGTTGCAAACTCCATTCCATACATATATATGGGGAGGTACTAGCTCCAACTCGGTTTGACAGTGAAAACTGCAGGAACTTCAAACCGGCACTAGGAAACAGACTGAGAAAGCAGAGAAAAAGTGTCTCCTGCAACCCGTTCCCTTGGTGCTAGATGAACGAACGTCTCTCCACTTGCTCAGTTCTGAGAGATAAGTGTGTGTGAAAGCCGTCCTTCACCTAGCTTGTTGGGAACACAAGGTTTCTTTTCAGTTGCAAACTCCATTCCATACATATATATGGGGAGGTACTAGCTCCAACTCGGTTTGACAGTGAAAACTGCAGGAACTTCAAACCGGCACTAGGAAACAGACTGAGAAAACAGAGAAAATGTGTCTACTTCAAACCGTTCCCTTGGTGCTAGATGAACGAACGTCTCTCCACTTGCTCAGTTCCGAGAGATAAGTGTGTGTGAAAGCCATACTTCACCTAGCTTGTTGGGAAGAAAAAGTTTCTTTTCAGTTGCAAACTCCATTCCATACATATATATGGGGAGGTACTAGCTCCAACTCGATTTTACTGTGAAAACTGGAGGAACTTCAAACCGGCACTAAGAAACAGACTGAGAAAGCAGAGAAAAAGTGTCTCCAGCCACCCGTTCCCTTGTTGCTAGATGAACGAACGTCTCTCCACTTCCTCAGTTCTGGGATTTAAGTGTGTTTGAAAGCCGTCCTTCAACTAGCTTGTTGGGAACACAAGGTTTCTTTTCAGTTGCAAACTCCATTCCATATATATATATGGGGAGGTACTAGCTCCAACTCGGTTTGACAGTGAAAACTGCAGGAACTTCAAACCGGCACTAGTAAACAGACAGAGAAAGCAGAGAAAAAGTGTCTACTGCACCCATTCCCTTGGTGCTAGATCAACGAACGTCTCTCCCCTTGCTCAGTTCAGAGAGATATGTGTGTGTGAAAGCCGTTCTTCACCTAGCCTGTTGGGAACACAAAGTTTCTTTTCAGTTGCAAACACCATTCCATACATATATATGGGGAGGTACTAGCTCCAACTCGGTTTTACAGTGAAAACTGCAGGAACTTCAAACCGGCACTAGGAAACAGACTGAGAACGCAGAGAAAAAGTCTCTCCTGCAACCCGTTCCCTTGGTGCTAGATGAATGAACGTCTCTCCACTTGCTCAGTTCCGAGAGATAAGTGTGTGTGAAAGCCGTCCTTCACCTAGCTTGTTGGGAACACAAAGTTTCTTTTCAGTTGCAAACACCATTCCATACATATATAAGGGGAGGTACTAGCTCCAAATCGTTTTTACAGTGAAAACTGCAGGACTTCAAACCGGCACTAGGAAACACACTGAGAAAGCAGAGAAATAGTGTTTCCTGCAACCCGTTCCATTGGTGCTAGATGAACGAACGTCTCTCCACTTGCTCAGTTCTGAGAGATTAGTGTGTGTGAAAGCCGTCCTTCACCTAGCTTGTTGGAAACACAAAGTTTCTTTTCAGTTGCAAACTCCATTCCATACATATATATGGGGAGGTACTAGCTCCAACTCTGTTTGACAGTGAAAACTGCAGGAAATTAAAACCGGCACTAGGAAACAGACTGAGAAAGCAGAGAAAAAGTGTCTACTGCGAACCGTTCCCTTGGTGCTAGATGAACGAACGTCTCTCCACTTGCTCAGTTCAGAGAGATATGTGTGTGTGAAAGCCGTACTTCACCTAGCCTGTTGGGAACACAAAGTTTCTTTTCAGTTGCAAACACCATTCCATACATATATATGGGGAGGTACTAGCTCCAACTCGGTTTGACAGTGAAAACTGCAGGAACTTCAAACAGGCACTAGGAAACAGACTGAGAAAGCAGAGAAATAGTGTTTCCTGCAACCCGTTCCCTTGGTGCTAGATGAACGAACGTCTCTCCACTTGCTCAGTTCTGAGAGATAAGTGTTTGTGAAAGCCGTCCTTCACATAGCTTGTTGTGAACACAAGGTTTATTTTCAGTTGCAAACTCCATTCCATACATATATATGGGGAGGTACTAGCTCCAACTCGGTTTGACAGTGAAAACTGCAGGAACTTCAAACCGGCACTAGGAAACAGACTGAGAAAGCAGAGAAAAAGTGTCTCCTGCAACCCGTTCCCTTGGTGCTAGATGAACAAACGTCTCTCCACTTGCTCAGTTCTGAGAGATAAGTGTGTGTGAAAGCCGTCCTTCACCTAGTTGTTGGGAACACAAGGTTTCTTTTCAGTTGCAAACTCCATTCCATACATATATATGGGGAGGTACTAGCTCCAACTCGGTTTGACAGTGAAAACTGCAGGAACTTCAAACCGGCACTAGGAAACAGACTGAGAAAACAGAGAAAATGTGTCTACTTCAAACCGTTCCCTTGGTGCTAGATGAACGAACGTCTCTCCACTTGCTCAGTTCAGAGAGATATGTGTGTGTGAAAGCCGTTCTTCACCTAGCCTGTTGGGAACACAAAGTTTCTTTGCAGTTGCAAACACCATTCCATACATATATATTGGGAGGTACTAGCTCCAACTCGGTTTGACAGTGAAAACTGCAGGAACTTCAAACCGGCACTAGGAAACAGACTGAGAAAGCAGAGAAAAAGTTTCTCCTGCAAACCTTTCCCTTGGTGCTAGATGAACGAACGTCTCTCCACTTGCTCAGTTCTGAGAGATAAGTGTGTGTGAAAGCTGTCCTTCACCTAGCTTGTTGGGAACACAAAGTTTCTTTTCAGTTGCAAACTCCATTCCATACATATATATGGGGAGGTACTAGCTCCAACTCGGTTTTACAGTGAAAACTGCAGGAACTTCAAACCGGCACTAGGAAAAAGACTGAGAAAGCAGAGAAATAGTCTCTCCTGCAACTCGTTCCCTTGGTGCTAGATGAACGAACGTCTCTCCACTTGCTCAGTTCCGAGAGATAATTGTGTGTGAAAGACTTCCTTAACCTAGCTTCTTGGGAAAACAAGGTTTCTTTTCAGTTGCAAACTCCATTCCATAAATATATATGGGGAGGTACTAGCTCCAACTCGGTTTGACAATGAAAACTGCAGGAACTTCAAACCGGCACTAGTAAACAGACTGAGAAAGCAGAGAAAAAGTGTCTCCTGCATGCGGTTCCCTTGGTGCTAGATGAACGAAAGTCTCTCCACTTGCTCAGTTCAGAGAGATAATTGTGTGTGAAAGCCGTTCTTCTCCTAGCCTGTTTGGAACACAAAGTTTCTTTTCAGTTGCAAACACCATTCCATACATATATATGGGGAGGTACTAGCTCCAAATCGGTTTGACAGTGAAAACTGCAGGAACTTCAAACCGGCACTAGGAAACAGACTGAGAAAGCAGAGAAAAAGTGTCTCCTGCAACCCGTTCCCTTGGTGCTAGATGAACGAACGTCTCTCCACTTGCTCAGTTCTGAGAGATAAGTGTGTGTGAAAGCCGTCCTTCACCTAGCTTGTTGGGAACACAAAGTTTCTTTTCAGTTGCAAACTTCATTCCATACATATATATGGGGAGGTACAAGCTCCAACTCTCTTTGACAGTGAAAACTGCGGGAACTTCAAACAGGCACTAGGAAACAGTCTGAGAAAACAGAGAAAAAGTGTCTACTTCAAAACGTTCCCTTGGTGCTAGATGAATGAACGTCTCTCCACTTGCTCAGTTCCGTGAGAAATGTGTGTCTGAAAGCCGTCCTTCACAGAGCTTGTTGGGAACAAAAAGTTTCTTTTCAGTTGCAAACTCCATTCCATACATTTATATGGGGAGGTACTAGCCCCAAATCGGTTTTACAGTGAAAACTGCAGGAACTTCAAACCGGCACTAGGAAACAGACTGAGAAAGCAGAGAAAAAGTGTCTCCTGCAACCCGTTCCCTTGGTGCTAGATGAACGAACGTCTCTCCACTTGCTCAGTTCTGAGATTTAAGTGTGTGTGAAAGCCGTCCTTCACCTAGCCTGTTGGGAACACAAAGTTTCTTTTCAGTTGCAAACACCATTCCATACATATATATGGGGAGGTACTAGCTCCAACTCGGTTTGACAGTGAAAACTGCAGGAACTTCAAACAGGTACTAGGAAACAGACTGAGAAAGCAGAGAAATAGTGTCTCCTGCAACCCGTTCCCTTGTTGCTAGATGAACGAACGTCCCTCCACTTGCTCAGTTCTGAGAGATAATTGTGTGTGAAAGCCGCCTTCAACTAGCTTGTTGGGAACACAAAGTTTCTTTTAAGTTGCAAACTCCATTCCATACATATATATGGGGAGGTACTAGCTCCAACTCGGTTTGACAGTGAAAACTGCAGGAACTTCAAACCGGCACTAGGAAACAGACTGAGAACGCAGAGAAAAAGTCTCTCCTGCAACACTTCCCTTGGTGCTAGATGAACGAACGTCTCTCCACTTGCTCAGTTCCGAGAGATAAGTGTGTGTGTAAGCCGTCCTTCACCTAGCTTGTTGGGAACACAAAGTTTCTTTCAGTTGCAAACACCTTTCCATACATATATAAGGGGAGGTAATAGCTCCAACTCGGTTTTACTGTGAAAACTGCAGGAACTTCATACCGGCACTAGGAAACACACTAAGAAAGCAGAGAAATAGTGTCTCCTGCAACCCGATCCATTGGTGCTAGATGAACGAACGTCTCTCCACTTGCTCAGTTCGGAGAGATTAGTGTGTGTGAAAGCCGTCCTTCAACTACCTTGTTGGAAACACAAAGTTTCTTTACAGCTGCAAACTCCATTCCATACAAATATATGGGGAGGTACTAGCTCCAACTCGGTTTTACAGTGAAAACTGCAGGAACTTCAAACCGGCACTAGGAAACAGACTGAGAAAGCAGAGAAAAAGTTTCTCCTGCAAACCGTTCCCTTGGTGCTAGATGAACGAACGTCTCTCCACTTGCTCAGTTCTGAGAGATAAGTGTGTGTGAAAGCCGTCCTTCACCTAGCTTGTTGGGAACACAAATTTTCTTTTCAGTTGCAAACTCCATTCCATACATATATATGGGGAGGTACTAGCTCCAACTCGGTTTTACATTGAAAACTGCAGGAACTACAAACCGGCACTAGGAAAAAGACTGAGAAAGCAGAGAAATAGTCTTTCCTGCAACTCGTTCCCTTGGTGCTAGATGAACGAATGTCTCTCCACTTGCTCAGTTCCGAGAGATAATTGTGTGTGAAAGCCGTCCTTCACCTAGCTTCTTGGGAAAACAAGGTTTCTTTTCAGTTGCAAACTCCATTCCATAAATATATATGGGGAGGTACTAGCTCCAACTCGGTTTGACAATGAAAACTGCAGGAACTTCAAACCGGCACTAGTAAACAGACTGAGAAAGCAGAGAAAAAGTGTCTCCTGCATGCGGTTCCCTTGGTGCTAGATGAACGAAAGTCTCTCCACTTGCTCAGTTCAGAGAGATAAGTGTGTGTGAAAGCCGTTCTTCTCCTAGCCTGTTTGGAACACAAAGTTTCTTTTCAGTTGCAAACACCATTCCATACATATATATGGGGAGGTACTAGCTCCAAATCGGTTTGACAGTGAAAACTGCAGGAACTTCAAACCGGCACTAGGAAACAGACTGAGAAAGCAGAGAAAAAGTGTCTCCTGCAACCCGTTCCCTTGGTGCTAGATGAACGAACGTCTCTCCACTTGCTCAGTTCTGAGAGATAAGTGTGTGTGAAAGCCGTCCTTCACCTAGCTTGTTGGGAACACAAAGTTTCTTTTCAGTTGCAAACTTCATTCCATACATATATATGGGGAGGTACAAGCTCCAACTCTCTTTGACAGTGAAAACTGCGGGAACTTCAAACAGGCACTAGGAAACAGTCTGAGAAAACAGAGAAAAAGTGTCTACTTCAAACCGTTCCCTTGGTGCTAGATGAATGAACGTCTCTCCACTTGCTCAGTTCCGTGAGAAAAGTGTGTCTGAAAGCCGTCCTTCACAGAGCTTGTTGGGAACAAAAAGTTTCTTTTCAGTTGCAAACTCCATTCCATACATTTATATGGGGAGGTACTAGCCCCAAATCGGTTTTACAGTGAAAACTGCAGGAACTTCAAACCGGCACTAGGAAACAGACTGAGAAAGCAGAGAAAAAGTGTCTCCTGCAACCCGTTCCCTTGGTGCTAGATGAACGAACGTCTCTCCACTTGCTCAGTTCTGAGATTTAAGTGTGTGTGAAAGCCGTCCTTCACCTAGCCTGTTGGGAACACAAAGTTTCTTTTCAGTTGCAAACAACATTCCATACATATATATGGGGAGGTACTAGCTCCAACTCGGTTTGACAGTGAAAACTGCAGGAACTTCAAACAGGCACTAGGAAACAGACTGAGAAAGCAGAGAAATACTGTCTCCTGCAACCCGTTCCCTTGTTGCTAGATGAACGAACGTCCCTCCACTTGCTCAGTTCTGAGAGATAATTGTGTGTGAAAGCCGCCTTCAACTAGCTTGTTGGGAACACAAAGTTTCTTTTAAGTTGCAAACCCCATTCCATACATATATATGGGGAGGTACTAGCTCCAACTCGGTTTGACATTGAAAACTGCAGGAACTTCAAACCGGCACTAGGAAACAGACTGAGAACGCAGAGAAAAAGTCTCTCCTGCAACACTTCCCTTGGTGCTAGATGAACGAACGTCTCTCCACTTGCTCAGTTCCGAGAGATAAGTGTGTGTGAAAGCCGTCCTTTACCTAGCTTGTTGGGAACACAAAGTTTCTTTCAGTTGCAAACACCTTTCCATACATATATAAGGGGAGGTAATAGCTCCAACTCGGTTTTACTGTGAAAACTGCAGGAACTTCATACCGGCACTAGGAAACACACTAAGAAAGCAGAGAAATAGTGTCTCCTGCAACCCGATCCATTGGTGCTAGATGAACGAACGTCTCTCCACTTGCTCAGTTCGGAGAGATTAGTGTGTGTGAAAGCCGTCCTTCAACTACCTTGTTGGAAACACAAAGTTTCTTTTCAGCTGCAAACTCCATTCCATACATATATATGGGGAGGTACAAGCTCCAACTCGGTTTTACAGTGAAAACTGCAGGAACTTCAAACCGGCACTAGGAAACAGACTGAGAAAGCAGAGAAAAAGTGTCTCCTGCAACCCGTTCCCTTGTTGCTAGATGAACGAACGTCTCTCCACTTGCTCAGTTCTGAGAGATAAGTGTGTGTGAAAGCCGTCCTTCACCTAGCTTGTTGGGAACACAAAGTTTCTTTTCAGTTGCAAACTCCATTCCATACATATATATGGGGAGGTACTAGCTCCAACTCTGTTTGACAGTGAAAACTGCAGGAAATTCAAACCGGCACTAGGAAACAGACTGAGAATGCAGAGAAAAAGAGTCTACTGCGAACCGTTCCCTTGGTGCTACATGAACGAACGTCTCTCCACTTGCTCAGTTCAGAGAGATATGTGTGTGTGAAAGCCGTTCTTCACCTAGCCTGTTGGGAACACAAAGTTTCTTTGCAGTTGCAAACACCATTCCATACATATATATTGGGAGGTACTAGCTCCAACTCGGTTTGACAGTGAAAACTGCAGGAACTTCAAACCGGCACTAGGAAACAGACTGAGAAAGCAGAGAAAAGTTTCTCCTGCAAACCTTTCCCTTGGTGCTAGATGAACGAACGTCTCTCCACTTGCTCAGTTCTGAGAGATAAGTGTGTGTGAAAGCTGTCCTTCACCTAGCTTGTTGGGAACACAAAGTTTCTTTTCAGTTGCAAACTCCATTCCATACATATATATGGGGAGGTACTAGCTCCAACTCGGTTTTACAGTGAAAACTGCAGGAACTTCAAACCGGCACTAGGAAAAAGACTGAGAAAGCAGAGAAAAAGTCTCTCCTGCAACCCGTTCCCTTGGTGCTAGATGAACGAACGTCTCTCCACTTGCTCAGTTCCGAGAGATAATTGTGTGTGAAAGACGTCCTTCACCTAGCTTCTTGGGAAAACAAGGTTTCTTTTCAGTTGCAAACTCCATTCCATAAATATATATGGGGAGGTACTAGCTCCAACTCGGTTTGACAATGAAAACTGCAGGAACTTCAAACCGGCACTAGTAAACAGACTGAGAAAGCAGAGAAAAAGTGTCTCCTGCATGCGGTTCCCTTGGTGCTAGATGAACGAAAGTCTCTCCACTTGCTCAGTTCAGAGAGATAAGTGTGTGTGAAAGCCGTTCTTCTCCTAGCCTGTTTGGAACACAAAGTTTCTTTTCAGTTGCAAACACCATTCCATACATATATATGGGGAGGTACTAGCTCCAAATCGGTTTGACAGTGAAAACTGCAGGAACTTCAAACCGGCACTAGGAAACAGACTGAGAAAGCAGAGAAAAAGTGTCTCCTGCAACCCGTTCCCTTGGTGCTAGATGAACGAACGTCTCTCCACTTGCTCAGTTCTGAGAGATAAGTGTGTGTGAAAGCCGTCCTTCACCTAGCTTGTTGGGAACACAAAGTTTCTTTTCAGTTGCAAACTTCATTCCATACATATATATGGGGAGGTACAAGCTCCAACTCTCTTTGACAGTGAAAACTGCGGGAACTTCAAACAGGCACTAGGAAACAGTCTGAGAAAACAGAGAAAAAGTGTCTACTTCAAACCGTTCCCTTGGTGCTAGATGAATGAACGTCTTTCCACTTGCTCAGTTCCGTGAGAAAAGTGTGTCTGAAAGCCGTCCTTCACAGAGCTTGTTGGGAAGAAAAAGTTTCTTTTCAGTTGCAAACTCCATTCCATACATATATATGGGGAGGTACTAGCTCCAACTCGGTTTTACAGTGAAAACTGCAGGAACTTCAAACCGGCACTAAGAAACAGACTGAGAAAGCAGAGAAAAAGTGTCTCCAGCCACCCGTTCCCTTGTTGCTAGATGAACGAACGTCTCTGCACTTCCTCAGTTCTGGGATTTAAGTGTGTTTGAAAGCCGTCCTTCAAGTAGCTTGTTGGGAACACAAGGTTTCTTTTCAGTTGCAAACTCCATTCCATATATATATATGGGGAGGTACTAGCTCCAACTCTGTTTGACAGTGAAAACTGCAGGAACTTCAAACCGGCACTAGTAAACAGACAGAGAAAGCAGAGAAAAAGTGTCTACTGCACCCGTTCCCTTGGTGCTAGATCAACGAACGTCTCTCCACTTGCTCAGTTCCGAGAAATAAGTGTGTGCGAAAGCCGTCCTTCACCTAGCTTGTTGGGAACACAAAGTTTCTTTTCAGTTGCAAACACCATTCCATACATATATAAGGGGAGGTACTAGCTCCAACTCGGTTTTACAGTGAAAACTGCAGGAACTTTAAACCGGCACTAGGAAACACACTGAGAAAGCAGAGAAATAGTGTTTCCTGCAACCCGTTCCATTGGTGCTAGATGAACGAACGTCTCTCCACTTGCTCAGTTCGGAGAGATTAGTGTGTGTGAAAGCCGTCCTTCACCTAGCTTGTTGGAAACACAAAGTTTCTTTTCAGTTGCAAACTTCATTCCATACATATATATGGGGAGGTACAAGCTCCAACTCTGTTTTACAGTGAAAACTGCAGGAACTTCAAACCGGCACTAGGAAACAGACTGAGAAAGCAGAGAAATTTTCTCTCCTGCAACCCATTCCCTCGGTGCTAGTTGAACGAACGTCTCTCCACTTGCTCAGTTCCGAGGGGTAAGTGAGTGTGAAAGCCGTCCTTCACCTAGCTTGTTGGGAACACAAGGTTTCTTTTCAGTTGCAAATTCCATTCCATACATATATATGGGGAGGTACTAGCTCCAACTCTGTTTGACAGTGAAAACTGCAGGAAATTCAAACCGGCACTAGGAAACAGACTGAGAAAGCAGAGAAAAAGAGTCTACTGCGAACCGTTCCCTTGGTGCTAGATGAACGAACGTCTCTCCACTTGCTCAGTTCAGAGAGATATGTGTGTGTGAAAGCCGTTCTTCACCTAGCCTGTTGGGAACACAAAGTTTCTTTGCAGTTGCAAACACCATTACATACATATATATTTGGAGGTACTAGCTCCAACTCGGTTTGACAGTGAAAACTGCAGGAACTTCAAACCGGCACTAGGAAACAGAATGAGAAAGCAGAGAAAAAGTTTCTCCTGCAAACCTTTCCCTTGGTGCTAGATGAACGAACGTCTCTCCACTTGCTCAGTTCTGAGAGATAATTGTGTGTGAAAGCCGTCCTTCACCTAGCTTGTTGGGAACACAAAGTTTCTTTTCAGTTGCAAACTCCATTCCATACATATATATGGGGAGGTACTAGCTCCAACTCGGTTTTACAGTGAAAACTGCAGGAACTTCAAACCGGCACTAGGAAAAAGACTGAGAAAGCAGAGAAGTAGTCTCTCCTGCAACTCGTTCCCTTGGTGCTAGATGAACGAACGTCTCTCCACTTGCTCAGTTCCGAGAGATAATTGTGTGTGAAAGACGTCCTTCACCTAGCTTCTTGGGAAAACAAGGTTTCTTTTCAGTTGCAAACTCCATTCCATAAATATATATGGGGAGGTACTAGCTCCAACTCGGTTTGACAATGAAAACTGCAGGAACTTCAAACCGGCACTAGTAAACAGACTGAGAAAGCAGAGAAAAAGTGTCTCCTGCATGCGGTTCCCTTGGTGCTAGATGAACGAAAGTCTCTCCACTTGCTCAGTTCAGAGAGATAAGTGTGTGTGAAAGCCGTTCTACTCCTAGCCTGTTTGGAACACAAAGTTTCTTTTCAGTTGCAAACACCATTCCATACATATATATGGGGAGGTACTAGCTCAAAATTGTTTTGACAGTGAAAACTGCAGGAACTTCAAACCGGCACTAGGAAACAGACTGAGAAAGCAGAGAAAAAGTGTCTCCTGCAACCCGTTCCCTTGGTGCTAGATAAACGAACGTCTCTCCACTTGCTCAGTTCTGAGAGATAAGTGTGTGTGAAAGCCGTCCTTCACCTAGCTGGTTGGGAACACAAAGTTTCTTTTCAGTTGCAAACTTCATTCCATACATATATATGGGGAGGTACAAGCTCCAACTCTCTTTGACAGTGAAAACTGCGGGAACTTCAAACAGGCACTAGGAAACAGACTGAGAAAACAGAGAAAAAGTGTCTACTTCAAACCGTTCCCTTGGTGCTAGATGAATGAACGTCTCTCCACTTGCTCAGTTCCGTGAGAAAAGTGTGTCTGAAAGCCGTCCTTCACATAGCTTGTTGGGAACAAAAAGTTTCTTTTCAGTTGCAAACTCCATTCCATACATTTATATGGGGAGGTACTAGCCCCAAAACGGTTTTACAGTGAAAACTGCAGTAACTTCAAACCGGCACTAGGAAACAGACTGAGAAAGCAGAGAAAAAGTGTCTCCTGCAACCCGTTCCCTTGGTGCTAGATGAACGAACGTCTCTCCACTTGCTCAGTTCTGAGATTTAAGTGTGTGTGAAAGCCGTACTTCACCTAGCCTGTTGGGAAAACAAAGTTTCTTTTCAGTTGCAAACACCATTCCATACATATATATGGGGAGGTACTAGCTCCAACTCGGTTTTACAGTGAAAACGGCAGGAACTTCAAACCGGCACTAGGAAACAGACTGAGAACGCAGAGAAAAAGTCTCTCCTGCAACACTTCCCTTGGTGCTAGATGAACGAATGTCTCTCCACTTGCTCAGTTCCGAGAGATAAGTGTGTGTGAAAGCCGTCCTTCACCTAGCTTGTTGGGAACACAAAGTTTCTTTTCAGTTGCAAACACCTTTCCATACATATATAAGGGGAGGTACTAGCTCCAACTCGGTTTTACTGTGAAAACTGCAGGAAATTCATACCGGCACTAGGAAACACACTAAGAAAGCAGAGAAATAGTGTCTCCTGCAACCCGTTCCATTGGTGCTAGATGAACGAACGTCTCTCCACTTGCTCAGTTCGGAGAGATTAGTGTGTGTGAAAGCCGTCCTTCAACTACCTTGTTGGAAACACAAAGTTTCTTTTCAGCTGCAAACTCCATTCCATATATATATATGGGGAGGTACTAGCTCCAACTCGGTTTTACAGTGAAAACTGAAGGAACTTCAAACCGGCACTAGGAAACACACTGAGAAAGCATAGAAATAGTGTCTCCTGCAACCCGTTCCATCGGTGCTAGATGAACGAACGTCTCTCCACTTGCTCAGTTCGGAGAGATTAATGTGTGTGAAAGCCGTCCTTCACCTAGCTTGTTGGACACAAAGTTTCTTTTCAGTTGCAAACTCCATTCCATACATATATATGGGGAGGTACTAGCTCCAACACGTTTTGACAGTGAAAACTGCAGGAACTTCAAACAGGCACTAGTAAACAGACTGAGAAAGCAGAGAAAAAGCTTCTCCTGCAACCCGTTCCTTTGGTGCTAGATGAACGAACGTCTCTCCACTTTCTCAGTTCTGAGAGATAAGTGTGTGTGAAAGCCGTCCTTCACCTAGCTTGTTGGGAACACAAAGTTTCTTTTCAGTTGCAAACTCCATTCCATACATATATATGGGGAGGTACTAGCTCCAACTCGGTTTTACATTGAAAACTGCAGGAACTACAAACCGGCACTAGGAAAAAGACTGAGAAAGCAGAGAAATAGTCTTTCCTGCAACTCGTTCCCTTGGTGCTAGATGAACGAACGTCTCTCCACTTGCTCAGTTCCGAGAGATAATTGTGTGTGAAAGCCGTCCTTCACCTAGCTTCTTGGGAAAACAAGGTTTCTTTTCAGTTGCAAACTCCATTCCATACATATATATGGGGAGGTACTAGCTCCAACTCGGTTTGACAATGAAAACTCCAGGAACTTCAAACAGGCACTAGGAAACAGACTGAGAAAGCAGAGAAAAAGTGTCTCCTGCAACCCGTTCCCTTGGTGCTAGATGAACGAACGTCTCTCCACTTGCTTAGTTCAGAGAGATATGTGTGTGTGAAAGCCGTTCTTCACATAGCCTGTTGGGAACACAAAGTTTCTTTGCAGTTGCAAACACCATTCCATACATATATATGGGGAGGTACTAGCTCCAACTCGGTTTGACAGTGAAAACTGCAGGAACTTCAAACCGGCACTAGGAAACAGACTGAGAACGCAGAGAAAAAGTCTCTCCTGCAACCCGTTCCCTTGGTGCTAGATGAACGAACGTCTCTCCACTTGCTCAGTTCCGAGAGATAAGTGTGTGTGAAAGCCGTCCTTCACCTAGCTTGTTGGGAACACAAAGTTTCTTTTCAGTTGCAAACACCTTTCCATACATATATAAGGGGAGGTACTAGCTCCAACTCGGTTTTACTGTGAAAACTGCAGGAACTTCATACCGGCACTAGGAAACACACTGAGAAAGCAGAGAAATAGTGTCCCTGCAACCCGTTCCATTGGTGCTAGATGAACGAACGTCTCTCCACTTGCTAAGTTCGGAGAGATTAGTGTGTGTGAAAGCTGTCCTTCAACTAGCTTGTTGGAAACACAAAGTTTCTTTTCAGCTGCAAAAACCATTCCATACATATATATGGGGAGGTACAAGCTCCAACTCGGTTTTACAGTGAAAACTGCAGGAACTTCAAACCGGCACTAGGAAACACACTGAGAAAGCAGAGAAATAGTGTCTCCTGCAACCCGTTCCATCGGTGCTAGATGAACGAACGTCTCTCCACTTGCTCTGTTCGGAGAGATCAATGTGTGTGAAAGCCGTCCTTCACCTAGCTTGTTGGACACAAAGTTTCTTTTCAGTTGCAAACTCCATTCCATACATATATATGGGGAGGTACTAGCTCCAACTCGGTTTGACAGTGAAAACTGCAGGAACTTCAAACCGGCACTAGTAAACAGACTGAGAAAGCAGCGAAAAAGTGTCTACTGCGACACGTTCCCTTGGTGCTAGATGAACGAACGTCTCTCCACTTGCTCAGTTCAGAGAGATATGTGTGTGTGAAAGCCGTTCTTCACCTAGCCTGTTGGGAACACAAAGTTTCTTTGCAGTTGCAAACACCATTCCATACATATATATGGGGAGGTAATAGCTCCAACTCGGTTTGACAGTGAAAACTGCAGGAACTTCAAACCGGCCCTAGGAAACAGACTGAGAAAGCAGAGAAAAAGTTTCTCCTGCAACCCGTTCCCTTGGTGCTAGATGAACGAACGTCTCTCCACTTGCTCAGTTCTGAGAGATAAGTGTGTGTGAAAGCCGTCCTTCACCTAGCTTGTTGGGAACACAAAGTTTCTTTTCAGTTGCAAACTCCATTCCATACATATATATGGGGAGGTTCTAGCTCCAACTCGGTTTTACAGTGAAAACTGCAGGAACTTCAAACCGGCACTAGGAAAAAGACTGAGAAAGCAGAGAAATAGTCTCTCCTGCAACTCGTTCCCTTGGTGCTAGATGAACGAACGTCTCTCCACTTGCTTAGTTCTGAGAGATAATTGTGTGTGAAAGCCGTCCTTCACCTAGCTTCTTGGGAAAACAAGGTTTCTTTTCAGTTGCAAACTCCATTCCATACATATATATGGGGAGGTACTTGCTCCAACTCGGTTTGACAATGAAAACTGCAGGAACTTCAAACCGGCACTAGTAAACAGACTGAGAAAGCAGAGAAAATGTGTCTCCTGCATGCGGTTCCCTTGGTGCTAGATGAACGAACGTCTCTCCACTTGCTCAGTTCAGAGAGATAAGTGTGTGTGAAAGCCGTTCTTCACCTAGCCTGTTTGGAACACAAAGTTTCTTTTCAGTTGCAAACACCATTCCATACATATATATGGGGAGGTACTAGCTCCAATTCTGTTTGACAGTGAAAACTGCAGGAACTTCAAACCGGCACTAGGAAACAGACTGAGAAAGTAGAGAAAAAGCGTCTCCTGCAACCCGTTCCCTTGGTGCTAGATGAACGAACGTCTCTCCACTTGCTCAGTTCTGAGAGATAAGTGTGTGTGAAAGCCGTCCTTCACCTAGCTTGTTGGGAACACAAAGTTTCTTTTCAGTTGAAAACTTCATTCCATACATATATATGGGGAGGTACAAGCTCCAACTCTCTTTGACAGTGAAAACTGCAGGAACTTCAAACCGGCACTAGGAAACAGACTGAGAAAACAGAGAAAAAGTGTCTACTTCAAACCGTTCCCTTGGTGCTAGATGAATGAACGTCTCTCCCCTTGCTCAGTTCCGTGAGAAAAGTGTGTGTGAAAGCCGTCTTTCACCTAGATTGTTGGGAACACAAAGTTTCTTTTCAGTTGCAAACTCCATTCCATACATATATATGGGGAGGTACTAGCTCCAACTCGGTTTTACAGTGAAAACTGCAGGAACTTCAAACCGGCACTAGGAAAAAGACTGAGAAAGCAGAGAAATAGTCTCTCCTGCATCTCGTTCCCTTGGTGCTAGATGAACGAACGTCTCTCCACTTGCTCAGTTCTGAGAGATAATTGTGTGTGAAAGCCGTCCTTCACCTAGCTTCTTGGGAATACAAGGTTTCTTTTCAGTTGCAAACTCCATTCCATACATATATATGGGGAGGTACTTGCTCCAACTCGGTTTGACAATGAAAACTGCAGGAACTTCAAACCGGCACTAGTAAACAGACTGAGAAAGCAGAGAAAAAGTGTCTCCTGCATGCGGTTCCCTTGGTGCTAGATAAACGAACGTCTCTCCACTTGCTCAGTTCAGAGAGATAAGTGTGTGTGAAAGCCGTTCTTCACCTAGCCTGTTTGGAACACAAAGTTTCTTTTCAGTTGCAAACACCATTCCATACATATATATGGGGAGGTACTAGCTCCAATTCGGTTTGACAGTGAAAACTGCAGGAACTTCAAACCGGCACTAGGAAACAGACTGAGAAAGCAGAGAAATAGTGTCTCCTGCAACCCGTTCCCTTGGTGCTAGATGAACGAACGTCTCTCCACTTGATCAGTTCTGAGAGAAAAGTGTGTGTGAAAGCCGTCCATCACCTAGCTTGTTGGGAACACAAAGTTTCTTTTCAGTTGTAAACTCCATTCCATACATATATATGGGGAGGTACTAGCTCCAACTCGGTTTTACAGTGAAAACTGCAGGAACTTCTAACCGGCACTAGGAAACAGAATGAGAAAGCAGAGAAAAAGTGTCTCCTGCAACCCGTTCCCTTGGTGCTAGATGAACGAACGTCTCTCCACTTGCTCAGTTCTGAGAGATAAGTGTGTGTGAAAGCCGTCCTTCACCTAGCTTGTTGGGAACACAAAGTTTCTTTTCAGTTGCAAACTCCATTCCATACATATATATGGGGAGGTACTAGCTCCAACTCGGTTTTACAGTGAAAACTGCAGGAACTTCAAACCGGCACTAGGAAAAAGACAGAGAAAGCAGAGAAAAAGACTCTCCTGCAACTCGTTCCCTTGGTGCTAGATGAACGAACGTCTCTCCACTTGCTCAGTTCCGAGAGATAAGTGTGTGTGAAAGCCGTCCTTCACCTAGCTTGTTGGGAACACAAGGTTTCTTTTCAGTTGCAAACTCCATTCCATACATATATATGGCGAGGTACTAGCTCCAACTCGGTTTGACAATGAAAACTGCAGGAACTTCAAAAAGGAACTAGTAAACAGACTGAGAAAGCAGAGAAAAAGTGTCTCCTGCATGCGGTTCCCTTGGTGCTAGATGAACGAAAGTCTCTCCATTTGCTCAGTTCAGAGAGATAAATGTGTGTGAAAGCCGTTCTTCACCTAGCCTGTTTGGAACACAAAGTTTCTTTTCAGTTGCAAATTTCATTCCATACATATATATGGGGAGGTACAAGCTCCAAATCTGTTTGACAGTGAAAACTGCAGGAACTTCAAACTGGCACTAGGGAACAGACTGAGAAAACAGAGAAAATGTGTCTACTTCAAACCGTTCCCTTGGTGCTAGATGAACGAACGTCTCTCCACTTGCTCAGTTCCGAGAGATGTGTGTGTGAAAGCCGTCCTTCACCTAGCTTGTTGGGAACAAAAAGTTTCTTTTCAGTTGCAAACTCCATTCCATACATATATATGGGGAGGTACTAGCTCCAACTCGGTTTTACAGTGAAAACTGCAGGAACTTCAAACCGGCACTAGGAAACAGACTGAGAAAGCAGAGAAAAAGTCTCTCCTGCAACCCGTTCCCTTGGTGCTAGATGAATGAACGTCTCTCCACTTGCTCAGTTCCGAGATATAAGTGTGTGTGAAAGCCGTACTTCACCTAGCTTCTTGGGAACACAAAGTTTCTTTTCAGTTGCAAACACCATTCCATACATATATAAGGGGAGGTACTAGCTCCAACTCGGTTTTACAGTGAAAATTGCAGGAACTTCAAACCGGCACTAGGAAACACACTGAGAAAGCAGAGAAATAGTGTTTCCTGCAACCCGTTCCATTGGTGCTAGATGAACGAACGTCTCTCCACTTGCTCAGTTCCGAGAGATAAGTGTGTGTGAAAGCCGTCCTTCACCTAGCTTGTTGGGAACACAAGGTTTCTTTTCAGTTGCAAACTCCATTCCATACATATATATGGGGAGGTACTTGCTCCAACTCTGTTTGACAGTGAAAACTGCAGGAAATTCAAACCGGCACTAGGAAACAGACTGAGAAAGCAGAGAAAAAGTGTCTACTGCGAACCGTTCCCTTGGTGCTAGATGAACGAACGTCTCTCCACTTGCTCAGTTCAGATAGATATGTGTGTGTGAAAGCCGTTCTTCACCTAGCCTGTTGGGAACACAAAGTTTCTTTTCAGTTGCAAACACCTTTCCATACATATATATGGGGAGGTACTAGCTCCAACTCGGTTTGACAGTGAAAACTGCAGGAACTTCAAACAGGCACTAGGAAACAGACTGAGAAAGCAGAGAAATAGTGTCTCCTGCAAACCGTTCCTTTGGTGCTAGATGAACGAACGTCTCTCCACTTGCTCAGTTCTGAGAGATAATTGTGTGTGAAAGCCGTCCTTCAACTAGCTTGTTGGGAACACAAAGTTTCTTTTAAGTTGCAAACTCCATTCCATACATATATATGGGGAGGTACTAGCTCCAACTCGGTTTTACAGTGAAAACTGCAGGAAGTTCAAACCGGCACTAGGAAACAGACTGAGAACGCAGAGAAAAAGTCTCTCCTGCAACCCGTTCCCTTGGTGCTAAATGAACGAACGTCTCTCCACTTGCTCAGTTCCGAGAAATAAGTGTGTGTGAAAGCCGTCCTTCACCTAGCTTGTTGGGAACACAAAGTTTCTTTTCAGCTGCAAACTCCATTCCATACATATATATGGGGAGGTACTAGCTCCAACTCGGTTTTACAGTGAAAACTGCAGGAACTTCAAACCGGCACTAGGAAACACACTGACAAGGCAGAGAAATAGTGTCTCCTGCAACCCGTTCCAACGGTGCTAGATGAACGAACGTCTCTCCACTTGCTCAGTTCGGAGAGATCAATGTGTGTGAAAGCCGTCCTTCACCTAGCTTGTTGGACACAAAGTTTCTTTTCAGTTGCAAACTCCATTCCATACATATATATGGGGAAGTACTAGCTCCAACTCGGTTTGACAGTGAAAACTGCAGGAACTTCAAACCGGCACTAGTAAACAGACTGAGAAACAGCGAAAAAGTGTCTACTGCGACACATTCCCTTGGTGCTAGATGAACGAACGTCTCTCCACTTTCTCAGTTCAGAGAGATAAGTGTGTGTGAAAGCCGTTCTTCACCTAGCCTGTTGGGAACACAAAGTTTCTTTGCAGTTGCAAAAACCATTCCATACATATATATGGGGAGGTACTAGCTCCAACTCGGCTTGACAGTGAAAACTGCATGAACTTCAAACCGGCACTAGGAAACAGACTGAGAAAGCAGAGAAAAAGTTTCTCCTGCAACCCGTTCCCTTGGTGCTAGATGAACGAACGTCTCTCCACTTGCTCAGTTCTGAGAGATAAGTGTGTGTGAAAGCCGCCCTTCACCTAGCTTGTTGGGAACACAAAGTTTCTTTTCAGTTGCAAACTCCATTCCATACATATATATGGGGAGGTACTAGCTCCAACTCGGTTTTACAGTGAAAACTGCAGGAACTTCAAACCGGCACTAGGAAAAAGACTGAGAAAGCAGAGAAATAGTCTCTCCTGCAACTCGTTCCCTTGGTGCTAGATGAACGAACGTCTCTCCACTTGCTCAGTTCCGAGAGATAATTGTGTGTGAAAGCCGTCCTTCACCTAGCTTCTTGGGGAAACAAGGTTTCTTTTCAGTTGCAAACTCCATTCCATACATATATATGGGGAGGTACAAGCTCCAACTCGGTTTGACAATGAAAACTGCAGGAACTTCAAACCGGCACTAGTAAACAGACTGAGAAAGCAGAGAAATAGTGTCTCCTGCATGCGGTTCCCTTGGTGCTAGATGAACGAACGTCTCTCCACTTGCTCAGTTCAGAGAGATAAGTGTGTGTGAAAGCCGTTCTTCACCTAGCCTGTTTGGAACACAACGTTTCTTTTCAGTTGCAAAAACCATTCCATACATATATATGGGGAGGTACAAGCTCCAACTCGGTTTGACAGTGAAAACTGCAGGAACTTCAAACCGGCACTAGGAAACAGACTGAGAAAGCAGAGAAATAGTTTCTCCTGCAACCCGTTCCCTTGGTGCTAGATGAACGAACGTCTCTCCACTTGCTCAGTTCTGAGAGAAAAGTGTGTGTGAAAGCCGTCCTTCACCTAGCTTGTTGGGAACACAAAGTTTCTTTTCAGTTGCAAACTCCATTCCATACATATATATGGGGAGGTACTAGCTCCAACTCGGTTTTACAGTGAAAACTGCAGGAACTTCTAACAGGCACTAGGAAACAGAATGAGAAAGCAGAGAAAAAGTGTCTCCTGCAACCCGTTCCCTTGGTGCTAGATGAACGAACGTCTCTCCACTTGCTCAGTTCTGAGAGATAAGTGTGTGTGAAAGCCGTCCTTCACCTAGCTTGTTGGGAACACAAGGTTTCTTTTCAGTTGCAAACTCCATTCCATACATATATATGGGGAGGTACTAGCTCCAACTCAGTTTGACAATGAAAACTGCAGGAACTTCAAACCGGAACTAGTAAACAGACTGAGAAAGCAGAGAAAAAGTGTCTCCTGCATGCGGTTCCCTTGGTGCTAGATGAACGAACGTCTCTCCATTTGCTCAGTTCAGAGAGATAAATGTGTGTGAAAGCCGTTCTTCACCTAGCCTGTTTGGAACACAAAGTTTCTTTTCAGTTGCAAACACCATTCCATATATATATATGGGGAGGTACTAGCTCCAACTCGGTTTGACAGTGAAAACTGCAGGAACTTCAAACAGGCACTAGGAAACAGACTGAGAAAGCAGAGAAAAAGTGTCTCCTGCAACCCGTTCCCTTGGTGCTAGATGAACGAACGTCTCTCCACTTGCTCAGTTCTGAGAGATAAGTGTGTGTGAAAGCTGTCCTTCCGCTAGCTTGTTGGGAACACAAAGTTTCTTTTCAGGTGCAAACTTCATTCCATACATATATATGGGGAGGTACAATCTCCAACTCGGTTTGACAGTGAAAACTGCAGGAACTTCAAACCGTCACTAGGAAACAGACTGAGAAAACAGGGAAAAAGTGTCTACTTCAAACCGTTCCCTTGGTTCTAGATGAACGAACGTCTCTCCACTTGCTCAGTTTCGAGAGATAAGTGTGTGTGAAGTCGTCCTTCACCTAGCTTGTTGGGAACAAAAAGTTTCTTTTCAGTTGCAAACTCCATTCCATACATATATATGGGGAGGTACTAGCTCCAACTCGGTTTGACAGTGAAAACTGCAGGAACTTCAAACCGGCACTAGGAAACAGACTGAGAAAGCAGAGAAAAAGTGTCTCCTGCAACCCGTTCCCTTGGTGCTAGATGAACGAACGTCTCTCCACTTGCTCAGTTCTGAGAGATAAGTGTGTGTGAAAGCCATCCTTCACCTAGCTTGTTGGGAAGACTAAGTTTCTTTTCAGTTGCAAACACCATTAAATACATATATATGGGGAGGTACAGGCTCCAACTCTGTTTGACAGTGAAAACTGCAGGAACTTCAAACCGGCACTAGGAAACAGACTGAGAAAGCAGAGAAAAAGTGTATCCTGCAACCCGTTCCCTTGGTGCTAGATGAACGAACGTCTCTCCACTTGCTCAGTTCTGAGAGATAAGTGTATGTGAAAGCCGTCCTTCACCTAGCTTGTTGGGAACACAAAGTTTCTTTTCAGTTGCAAACTTCATTCAATACATATATATGGTGAAGTACAAGCTCCAACTCTGTTTGACAGTGAAAACTGCAGGAACTTCAAACCGGCACTAGGAAACAGACTGAGAAAACTGAGAAAAAGTTTCTACTTCAAACCGTTCCCTTGGTGCTAGATGAACGAACGTCTCTCCACTTGCTCAGTTCCGAGAGATAAGTGTGTGTGAAAGCCGTCCTTCACCTAGCTTGTTGGGAACACAAAGTTTCTTATCAGTTGCAAATTTCATTCCATACATATATATGGGGAGGTACAAGCTCCAACTCTGTTTGACAGTGAAAACTGCAGGAACTTCAAACCGGCACTAGGATACAGACTGAGAAAACAGAGAAAATGTGTCTACTTCAAACCGTTCCCTTGGTGCTAGATGAACGAACGTCTCTACACTTGCTCAGTTCCGAGAGATAAGTGTGTGTGAAAGCCGGCCTTCACCTAGCTTGTTGGGAACAAAAAGTTTCTTTCAGTTGCAAACTCCATTCCATACATATATATGGGGAGGTACTAGCTCCAACTCTGTTTTACAGTGAAAACTGCAGGAACTTCAAACCGGCACTAGGAAACAGACTGAGAAAGCAGAGAAAAAGTCTCTCCTGCAACCCGTTCCCTTGGTGCTAGATGAATGAACGTCTCTCCACTTGCTCAGTTCCGAGAGATAAGTGTGTGTGAAAGCCGTCCTTCACCTAGCTTGTTGGGAACACAAAGTTTCTTTTCAGTTGCAAACACCATTCCATACATATATAAGGGGAGGTACAACTCCAAATCGGTTTTACAGTGAAAACTGCAGGAACTTCAAAACGGCACTAGGAAACACACTGAGAAAGCAGAGAAATAGTGTTTCCTGCAACCCGTTCCATTGGTGCTAGATGAACGAACGTCTCTCCACTTGCTCAGTTCGGAGAGATAAGTGTGTGTGAAAGCCGTCCTTCACCTAGCTTGTTGGGAACACAAGGTTTCTTTTCAGTTGCAAACTCCATTCCATACATATATATGGGGAGGTACTAGCACCAAATCTGTTTGACAGTGAAAACTGCAGGAAATTCAAACCGTCACTAGGAAACAGACTGAGAAAGCAGAGAAAAAGTGTCTACTGCGAACCGTTCCCTTGGTGCTAGATGAACGAACGTCTCTCCACTTGCTCAGTTCAGATAGATATGTGTGTGTGAAAGCCGTTCTTCACCTAGCCTGTTGGGAACACAAAGTTTCTTTTCAGTTGCAAACACCATTCCATACATATATATGGGGAGGTACTAGCTCCAAATCGATTTGACAGTGAAAACTGCAGGAACTTCAAACAGGCACTAGGAAACAGACTGAGAAAGCAGAGAAATAGTGTCTCCTGCAACCAGTTCCCTTGGTGCTAGATGAACGAACGTCTCCCACTTGCTCAGTTCTGAGAGATAATTGTGTGTGAAAGCCGTCCTTCAACTAGCTTGTTGGGAACACAAAGTTTCTTTTAAGTTGCAAACTCCATTCCATACATATATATGGGGAGGTACTAGCTCCAACTCGGTTTGACAGTGAAAACTGCAGGAACTTCAAACCGGCACTAGTAAACAGACTGAGAAAGCAGCGAAAAAGTGTCTACTGCGACACGTTCCCTTGGTGCTAGATGAACGAACGTCTCTCCACTTGCTCAGTTCAGAGAGATATGTGTGTGTTAAAGCCGTTCTTCACCTAGCCTGTTGGGAACACAAAGTTTCTTTGTAGTTGCAAACACCATTCCATAAATATATATGGGGAGGTACTAGCTCCAACACGGTTTGACAGTGAAAACTGCAGGAACTTCAAACCGGCACTAGGAAACAGACTGAGAAAGCAGAGAAAAAGTTTCTCCTGCAACCAGTTCTCTTGGTGCTAGATGAACGAACGTCTCTCCACTTGCTCAGTTCCGAGAGATAAGTGTGTGTGAAAGCCGTCCTTCACCTAGCATGTTGGGAACACAAAGTTTCTTTTCAGTTGCAAACTCCATTCCATACATATATATGGGGAGGTTCTAGCTCCAACTCGGTTTTACAGTGAAAACTGCAGGAACTTCAAACCGGCACTAGGAAAAAGACTGAGAAAGCAGAGAAATAGTCTCTCCTGCAACTCGTTCCCTTGGTGCTAGATGAACGAACGTCTCTCCACTTGCTCAGTTCTGAGAGATAATTGTGTGTGAAAGCCTTCCTTCACCTAGCTTCTTGGGAAAACAAGGTTTCTTTTCAGTTGCAAACTCCATTCCATACATATATATGGGGAGGTACTAGCTCCAACTCGGTTTGACAATGAAAACTGCAGGAACTTCAAACCGGCACTAGTAAACAGACTGAGAAAGCAGAGAAAAAGTGTCTCCTGCATGCGGTTCCCTTGGTGCTAGATGAACGAACGTCTCTCCACTTGCTCAGTTCAGAGAGATAAGTGTGTGTGAAAGCCGTTCTTCACCTAGCCTGTTTCGAACACAAAGTTTCTTTTCAGTTGCAAACACCATTCCATACATATATATGGGGAGGTACTAGCTCCAATTCGGTTTGACAGTGAAAACTGCAGGAACTTCAAACCGGCACTAGGAAACACACTGAGAAACCAGAAAATAAGTGTCTCCTGCATCCGGTTCCCTTGGTGCTAGATGAACGAAAGTCTCTCCACTTGCTCAGTTCTGAGGGATAAGTGTGTGTGAAAACCGTCCTTCATCTAGCTTGTTGGGAACACAAAGTTTCTTTTCAGTTGCAAACACCATTCCATACATATATATGGGGAGGTACAAGCTCCAAATCGGTTTTACAGTGAAAACTGCAGGAACTTCAAACCGGCACTAGGAAACAGACTGAGAAAGCAGAGAAAAAGTCTCTCCTGAAACCCGTTCCCTTGGTGCTAGATGAACGAACGTCTCTCCACTTGCTCAGTTCCGAGAGATAATTGTGTGTGAAAGACGTCCTTCACCTAGCTTCTTGGGAAAACAAGGTTTCTTTTCAGTTGCAAACTCCATTCCATAAATATATATGGGGAGGTACTAGCTCCAACTCGGTTTGACAATGAAAACTGCAGGAACTTCAAACCGGCACTAGTAAACAGACTGAGAAAGCAGAGAAAAAGTGTCTCCTGCATGCGGTTCCCTTGGTGCTAGATGAACGAAAGTCTCTCCACTTGCTCAGTTCAGAGAGATAAGTGTGTGTGAAAGCCGTTCTACTCCTAGCCTGTTTGGAACACAAAGTTTCTTTTCAGTTGCAAACACCATTCCATACATATATATGGGGAGGTACTAGCTCAAAATTGTTTTGACAGTGAAAACTGCAGGAACTTCAAACCGGCACTAGGAAACAGACTGAGAAAGCAGAGAAAAAGTGTCTCCTGCAACCCGTTCCCTTGGTGCTAGATAAACGAACGTCTCTCCACTTGCTCAGTTCTGAGAGATAAGTGTGTGTGAAAGCCGTCCTTCACCTAGCTGGTTGGGAACACAAAGTTTCTTTTCAGTTGCAAACTTCATTCCATACATATATATGGGGAGGTACAAGCTCCAACTCTCTTTGACAGTGAAAACTGCGGGAACTTCAAACAGGCACTAGGAAACAGACTGAGAAAACAGAGAAAAAGTGTCTACTTCAAACCGTTCCCTTGGTGCTAGATGAATGAACGTCTCTCCACTTGCTCAGTTCCGTGAGAAAAGTGTGTCTGAAAGCCGTCCTTCACATAGCTTGTTGGGAACAAAAAGTTTCTTTTCAGTTGCAAACTCCATTCCATACATTTATATGGGGAGGTACTAGCCCCAAAACGGTTTTACAGTGAAAACTGCAGTAACTTCAAACCGGCACTAGGAAACAGACTGAGAAAGCAGAGAAAAAGTGTATCCTGCAACCCGTTCCCTTGGTGCTAGATGAACGAACGTCTCTCCACTTGCTCAGTTCTGAGATTTAAGTGTGTGTGAAAGCCGTACTTCACCTAGCCTGTTGGGAACACAAAGTTTCTTTTCAGTTGCAAACACCATTCCATACATATATATGGGGAGGTACTAGCTACAACTCGGTTTTACAGTGAAAACGGCAGGAACTTCAAACCGGCACTAGGAAACAGACTGAGAACGCAGAGAAAAAGTCTCTCCTGCAACACTTCCCTTGGTGCTAGATGAACGAATGTCTCTCCACTTGCTCAGTTCCGAGAGATAAGTGTGTGTGAAAGCCGTCCTTCACCTAGCTTGTTGGGAACACAAAGTTTCTTTTCAGTTGCAAACACCTTTCCATATATATATATGGGGAGGTACTAGCTCCAACTCGGTTTTACAGTGAAAACTGAAGGAACTTCAAACCGGCACTAGGAAACACACTGAGAAAGCATAGAAATAGTGTCTCCTGCAACCCGTTCCATCGGTGCTAGATGAACGAACGTCTCTCCACTTGCTCAGTTCGGAGAGATTAATGTGTGTGAAAGCCGTCCTTCACCTAGCTTGTTGGACACAAAGTTTCTTTTCAGTTGCAAACTCCATTCCATACATATATATGGGGAGGTACTAGCTCCAACACGTTTTGACAGTGAAAACTGCAGGAACTTCAAACAGGCACTAGTAAACAGACTGAGAAAGCAGAGAAAAAGCTTCTCCTGCAACCCGTTCCTTTGGTGCTAGATGAACGAACGTCTCTCCACTTTCTCAGTTCTGAGAGATAAGTGTGTGTGAAAGCCGTCCTTCACCTAGCTTGTTGGGAACACAAAGTTTCTTTTCAGTTGCAAACTCCATTCCATACATATATATGGGGAGGTACTAGCTCCAACTCGGTTTTACATTGAAAACTGCAGGAACTACAAACCGGCACTAGGAAAAAGACTGAGAAAGCAGAGAAATAGTCTTTCCTGCAACTCGTTCCCTTGGTGCTAGATGAACGAACGTCTCTCCACTTGCTCAGTTCCGAGAGATAATTGTGTGTGAAAGCCGTCCTTCACCTAGCTTCTTGGGAAAACAAGGTTTCTTTTCAGTTGCAAACTCCATTCCATACATATATATGGGGAGGTACTAGCTCCAACTCGGTTTGACAATGAAAACTCCAGGAACTTCAAACAGGCACTAGGAAACAGACTGAGAAAGCAGAGAAAAAGTGTCTCCTGCAACCCGTTCCCTTGGTGCTAGATGAACGAACGTCTCTCCACTTGCTTAGTTCAGAGAGATATGTGTGTGTGAAAGCCGTTCTTCACATAGCCTGTTGGGAACACAAAGTTTCTTTGCAGTTGCAAACACCATTCCATACATATATATGGGGAGGTACTAGCTCCAACTCGGTTTGACAGTGAAAACTGCAGGAACTTCAAACCGGCACTAGGAAACAGACTGAGAAAGCAGAGAAATAGTGTCTCCTGCAACCCGTTCCCTTGGTGCTAGATGAACGAACGTCTCTCCACTTGCTCAGTTCTGAGAGATAAGTGTGTGTGAAAGCCGTCCTTCACCTAGCTTGTTGGGAACAAAAAGTTTCTTTCAGTTGCAAACTCCATTCCATACATATATATTGGGAGGTACTAGCTCCAACTCGGTTTTACAGTGAAAACTGCGGGAACATCAAACCGGCACTAGGAAACAGACTGAGAAAGCAGAGGAATAGTGTCTCCTGCAACCCGTTCCCTTGGTGCTAGATGAACGAACGTCTCTCCACTTGCTCAGTTCTGAGAGATAAGTGTGTGTGAAAGCCGTCCTTCACCTAGCTTGTTGGGAACACAAAGTTTCTTTTCAGTTGCAAACTCCATTCCATACATATATATGGTTAGGTACTATCTCCAACTCGATTTTACAGTGAAAACTTCAGGAACTTCAAACTGGCACTAGGAAACAGACTGAGAAAGCAGAGAAAAAGTGTCTCCTGCAACCCGTTTCCTTGGTGCTAGATGAACGAACGTCTCTCCACTTGCTCAGTTCTGAGAGATAAGTGTGTGTGAAAGCCGTCCTTCACCTAGCTTGTTGGGAACACAAAGTTTCTTTTCAGTTGCAAAAAAAATTCCATACATATATATGGGGAGGTACAAGCTCCAACTCGGTTTGACAGTGAAAACTGCAGGAACTTCAAACCGGCACTAGGAAACAGACTGAGAAAGCAGAGAAAAACACTCTCCTGCACCCCGTTCCTTGGTTCTAGATGAACGAACGTTTCTCCACTTGCTCAGTTCCGAGAGATAAGTGTGTGTGAAAGCCGTCCTTCACCTAGCTTGTTGGGAACACAAAGTTTCTTTTCAGTTGCAAACTCCATTCCATACATATATATGGGGAGGTACAAACTCCAACTCGTTTTTACAGTGAAACTGCAGGAACTTCAAACCGGCACTAGGAAACAGACTAAGAAAGCAGAGAAAAAGTGTCTCCTGCAACCCTTTCCCTTGGTGCTAGATGAACGAACGTCTCTCCACTTGCTCAGTTCTGAGAGATAAGTGTGTGTGAAAGCCGTCCTTCACCTAGCTTGTTGGGAACACAAGGTTTCTTTTCAGTTGCAAACTCCATTCCATACATATATATGGGGAGGTACTAGCTCCAACACGGTTTGACAGTGAAAACTGCAGGAACTTCAAACCGGCACTAGGAAACAGACTGACAAAGCAGAGAAAAAGTCTCTCCAGCAACCCGTTCCCTTGGTGCTAGATGAACGAACGTCTCTCCACTTGCTCAGTTCTGAGAGATAAGTGTGTCTGAAAGCCGTCCTTCACCTAGCTTGTTGGGAACACAAAGTTTCTTTTCAGTTGCAAACTCCATTCCATACATATATATGGGGAGGTACTAGCTCCAACTCAGTTTTACAGTGAAAACTGCAGGAACTTCAAACCGGCACTAGTAAACAGACTGAGAAAGCAGAAAAAAAGTGTCTTCTGCGACCCGTACCCTTGGTGCTAGATGAACGAACGTCTCTCCACTTGCTCAGTTCTGAGAGATAATTGTGTGTGAAAGCCGTCCTTCACCTAGCTTCTTGGGAAAACAAGGTTTCTTTTCAGTTGCAAACTCCATTCCATACATATATATGGGGAGGTACTAGCTCCAACTCGGTTTGACAATGAAAACTGCAGGAACTTCAAACCGGCACTAGTTAACAGACTGAGAAAGCAGAGAAAAAGTGTCTCCTGCATGCGGTTCCCTTGGTGCTAGATGAACGAACGTCTCTCCACTTGCTCAGTTCAGAGAGATAAGTGTGTGTGAAAGCCGTTCTTCACCTAGCCTGTTTCGAACACAAAGTTTCTTTTCAGTTGCAAACACCATTCCATACATATATATGGGGAGGTACTAGCTCCAATTCGGTTTGACAGTGAAAACTGCAGGAACTTCAAACCGGCACTAGGAAACAGACTGAGAAACCAGAAAATAAGTGTCTCCTGCATCCGGTTCCCTTGGTGCTAGATGAACGAAAGTCTCTCCACTTGCTCAGTTCTGAGAGATAAGTGTGTGTGAAAACCGTCCTTCATCTAGCTTGTTGGGAACACAAAGTTTCTTTTCAGTTGCAAACACCATTGCATACATATATATGGGGAGGTACAAGCTCCAACTCGGTTTTACAGTGAAAACTGCAGGAACTTCAAACCGGCACTAGGAAACAGACTGAGAAAGCAGAGAAAAAGTCTCTCCTGCAACCCGTTCCCTTGGTGCTACATGAACGAACGTCTCTCCACTTGCTCAGTTCTGAGAGATAAGTGTGTGTGAAAGCCGTCCTTCAGCTAGCTTGTTGGGAACACAAAGTTTCTTTTCAGCTGCAAACTCCATTCCATACATATATATGGGGAGGTACTAGCTCCAACTCGGTTTTACTGTGAAAACTGCAGGAACATCAAACCGGCACTAGGAAACAGACTGAGAAAGCAGAGAAAAAGTGTCTCCTGCAAACCGTTCCCTTGGTGCTAGATGAACGAAAGTCTCTCCACTTGCTCAGTTCTGAGAGATAAGTGTGTGTGAAAGCCGTCCTTCACCTAGCTTGTTGGGAACACAAAGTTTCTTTTCATTTGCAAACTCCATTCCATACATATATATGGGGAGGTACTAGCTCCAACTCGGTTTCACAGTGAAAACTGCAGGAACTTCAAACCGGCACTAGGAAACAGACTGACAAAGCATAGAAAAAGTGTCTCCTGCAACCCGTTCCCTTGGTGCAAGATGAACGAACGTCTCTCCACTTGCTCAGTTCTGAGAGATAAGTGTGTGTGAAAGCCGTCCTTCACCTAGCTTGTTGGGAACACAAAGTTTCTTTACAGTTGCAAACCCCATTCCATACATATATATGGGGAGGTACAAACTCCAACTCAGTTTTACAGTGAAAACTGCAGGAACTTCAAACCGGCACTAGTAAACAAACTGAGAAAGCAGAAAAAAAGTGTCTACTGCGACCAGTACCCTTGGTGCTAGATGAACGAACGTCTCTCCACTTGCTCAGTTCTGAGAGATAAGTGTGTGTGAAAGCCGTCCTTCACCTAGCTTATTGGGAACACAAAGTTTCTTTTCAGTTGCAAACTTCATTCCATACATATATATTGGGAGGTACTAGCTCCAACTCGGTTTTACAGTGAAAACTGCGGGAACTTCAAACCGGCACTAGGAAACAGACTGAGAAAGCAGAGGAATAGTGTCTCCTGCAACCCGTTCCCTTGTTGCTAGATGAACGAACGTCTCTCCACTTGCTCAGTTCTGAGAGATAAGTGTGTGTGAAAGCCGTCCTTCACCTAGCTTATTGGGAACACAAAGTTTCTTTTCAGTTGCAAACTTCATTCCATACATATATATTGGGAGGTACTAGCTCCAACTCGGTTTTACAGTGAAAACTGCGGGAACTTCAAACCGGCACTAGGAAACAGACTGAGAAAGCAGAGGAATAGTGTCTCCTGCAACCCGTTCCCTTGTTGCTAGATGAACGAACGTCTCTCCACTTGCTCAGTTCTGAGAGGTAAGTGTGTGTGAAAGCCGTCCTTCACCTAGCTTGTTGGGAACACAAAGTTTCTTTTCAGTTGCAAACTTCATTCCATACATATATATGGGGAGGTGCAAGCTCCAACACTGTTTGACAGTGAAAACTGCAGGAACTTCAAACCGGCACTAGGAAACAGACTGAAAAAACAGAGAAAATGTGTCTACTTCAAACCGTTCCCTTGGTGCTAGATGAACGAAAGTCTCTCCACTTGCTCAGTTCCGAGAGATAAGTGTGTGTGAAAGCCGTCCTTCACCTAGCTTGTTGGGAACACAAAGTTTGTTTTCATTTGCAAACTCCATTCCATACATATATATGGGTAGGTACTATCTCCAACTCGGTTTTACAGTGAAAACTGCAGGAACTTCAAAACGGCACTAGGAAACAGACTGAGAAAGCAGAGGAATAGTGTCTCCTGCAACACGTTCCATTTGTGCTAGATGAACGAACGTCTCTCCACATGCTAAGTTCTGAGAAATTAGTGTGTGTGAAAGCCGTCCTTCACCTAGCTTGTTGGGAACACAAAGTTTCTTTTCAGTTGCATACTCCACTCCATACTTATATATGGGGATTTACTAGCTCCAACTCGGTTTTACAGTGAAAACTGTAGGAACTTCAAAACGGCACTAGGAAACAGACTTAGAAATCAGAGTAATAGTTTCTCCTGCAACCCGTTCCCTTTGTGCTAGATGAACGAACGTCTCTCCACATGCTCAATTCTGAGAGATAAGTGTGTGTAAAAGCCGTCCTTCACCTAGCTTGTTGGGAACCCAAAGTTTCTTTTCAGTTGCAACTCCACTCCGTACATATATATGGGGAGATACTAGCTCCAACTCGGTTTTACAGTGAAAACTGCAGGAACTTCAAACTGGCACTAGGAAACAGACTGAGAAACCAGAGTAAATGTTTCTCCTGCAACCCGATCCCTTGGTACTAGATGAACGAACGTCTATCCACTTGCTCAGTTCCGAGAGATAAGTGTGTGTGAAAGCCGTCCTTCACCTAGCTTGTTGGGAACACAAAGTTTGTTTTCAGTTGCAAACTCCATTCCATACATATATATGGGGAGGTACAAGCTCCAACTCGGTTTTACAGTGAAAACTGCAGGAACTTCAAACCGGCACAAGTAAACAGACTGAGAAAGCAGAAAAAAAGTGTCTACTGCGACCCGTACCCTTGGTGCTAGATGAACGAACTTCTCTCCACTTGCTCAATTCTGAGAGATAAGTGTGTGTGAAAGCCGTCCTTCACCTAGCTTGTTGGGAACACAAAGTTTCTTTTCAGTTGCAAACTTCATTCCATACATATATATGGGGAGGTGCAAGCTCCAACACTGTTTGACAGTGAAAACTGCAGGAACTTCAAAACGGCACTAGGAAACAGACTGAAAAAACAGAGAAAATGTGTCTACTTCAAACCGTTCCCTTGGTGCTAGATGAACGAAAGTCTCTCCACTTGCTCAGTTCCGAGAAATAAGTGTGTGTGAAAGCCGTCCTTCACCTAGCTTGTTGGGAACACAAAGTTTGTTTTCAGTTGCAAACTCCATTCCATACATATATATGGGGAGGTACAAGCTCCAACTCGGTTTTACAGTGAAAACTGCAGGAACTTCAAACCGGCACAAGTAAACAGACTGAGAAAACAGAAAAAAAGTGTCTACTGCGACCCGTACCCTTGGTGCTAGATGAACGAACTTCTCTCCACTTGCTCAGTTCTGAGAGATACGTGTGTGTGAAAGCCGTCCTTCAGCAAGCTTGTTGGGAACACAAAGTTTCTTTTCAGCTGCAAACTCCATTCCATACATATATATGGGGAGGTACTAGCTCCAACTCGGTTTTACTGTGAAAACTGCAGGAACATCAAACCTTCACTAGGAAACAGACTGAGAAAGCAGAGAAAATGTGTCTACTTCAAACCGTTCCCTTGGTGCTAGATGAACGAAAGTCTCTCCACTTGCTCAGTTCTGAGAGATAAGTGTGTGTGAAAGCCGTCCTTCACCTAGCTTGTTGGGAACACAAAGTTTCTTTTGATTTGCAAACTCCATTCCATACATATATATGGGGAGGTACTAGCTCCAACTCGGTTTGACAGTGAAAACTGCAGGAACTTCAAACCGGCACTAGGAAACAGACTGAGAAAGCAGAGAAAAAGTGTCTCCTGCAACCCGTTCCCTTGGTGCAAGATGAACGAACGTCTCTCCACTTGCTCAGTTCTGAGAGATAAGTGTGTGTGAAAGCCGTCCTTCACCTAGCTTGTTGGGAACACAAAGTTTCTTTTCAGTTGCAAACTTCATTCCATACATATATATGGGGAGGTGCAAGCTCCAACACTGTTTGACAGTGAAAAATGCAGGAACTTCAAACCGGCACTAGGAAACAGACTGAAATAACAGAGAAAATGTGTCTACTTCAAACCGTTCCCTTGGTGCTAGATGAACGAAAGTCTCTCCACTTGCTCAGTTCCGAGAGATAAGTGTGTGTGAAAGCCGTCCTTCACCTAGCTTGTTGGGAACACAAAGTTTGTTTTCAGTTGCAAACTCCATTCCATACATATATATGGGGAGGTACAAGCTCCAACTCGGTTTTACAGTGAAAACTGCAGGAGCTTCAAACCGGCACAAGTAAACAGACTGAGAAAGCAGAAAAAAAGTGTCTACTGCGACCCGTACCCTTGGTGCTAGATGAACGAAATTCTCTCCACTTGCTCAGTTCTGAGAGATAAGTGTGTGTGAAAGCCGTCCTTCAGCAAGCTTGTTGGGAACACAAAGTTTCTTTTCAGCTGCAAACTCCATTCCATACATATATATGGGGAGGTACTAGCTCCAACTCGGTTTTACTGTGAAAACTGCAGGAACATCAAACCGGCACTAGGAAACAGACTGACAAAGCAGAGAAAAAGTCTCTCCAGCAACCCGTTCCCTTGGTGCTAGATGAACGAACGTCTCTCCACTTGCTCAGTTCTGAGAGATAAGTGTGTGTGAAAGCCGTCCTTCACCTAGCTTGTTGGGAACACAAAGTTTCTTTTCAGTTGCAAACTCCATTCCATACATATATATGGGGAGGTACTAGCTCCAACTCAGTTTTACAGTGAAAACTGCAGGAACTTCAAACCGGCACTAGTAAACAGACTGAGAAAGCAGAAAAAAAGTGTCTACTGCGACCAGTACCCTTGGTGCTAGATGAACGAACGTCTCTCCACTTGCTCAGTTCTGAGAGATAAGTGTGTGTGAAAGCCGTCCTTCACCTAGCTTATTGGGAACACAAAGTTTCTTTTCAGTTGCAAACTTCATTCCATACATATATATTGGGTGGTACTAGCTCCAACTCGGTTTTACAGTGAAAACTGCGGGAACTTCAAACCGGCACTAGGAAACAGACTGAGAAAGCAGAGGAATAGTGTCTCCTGCAACCCGTTCCCTTGGTGCTAGATGAACGAACGTCTCTCCACTTGCTCAGTTCTGAGAGATAAGTGTGTGTGAAAGCCGCCCTTCACCTAGCTTGTTGGGAACACAAAGTTTCTTTTCAGTTGCAAACTCCATTCCATACATATATATGGGTAGGTACTAGCTCCAACTCGGTTTTACAGTGAAAACTGCAGGAACTTCAAAACGGCACTAGGAAACAGACTGAGAAAGCAGAGGAATAGTGTCTCCTGCAACACGTTCCATTTGTGCTAGATGAACGAACGTCTCTCCACATGCTAAGTTCTGAGAAATTAGTGTGTGTGAAAGCCGTCCTTCACCTAGCTTGTTGGGAACACAAAGTTTCTTTTCAGTTGCATACTCCACTCCATACTTATATATGGGGATTTACTAGCTCCAACTCGGTTTTACAGTGAAAACTGTAGGAACTTCAAAACGGCACTAGGAAACAGACTGAGAAATCAGAGTAATAGTTTCTCCTGCAACCCGTTCCCTTTGTGCTAGATGAACGAACGTCTCTCCACATGCTCAATTCTGAGAGATAAGTGTGTGTAAAAGCCGTCCTTCACCTAGCTTGTTGGGAACCCAAAGTTTCTTTTCAGTTGCAACTCCACTCCGTACATATATATGGGGAGATACTAGCTCCAACTCGGTTTTACAGTGAAAACTGCAGGAACTTCAAACTGGCACTAGGAAACAGACTGAGAAACCAGAGTAAATGTTTCTCCTGCAACCCGATCCCTTGGTACTAGATGAACGAACGTCTATCCACTTGCTCAGTTCCGAGAGATAAGTGTGTGTGAAAGCCGTCCTTCACCTAGCTTGTTGGGAACACAAAGTTTGTTTTCAGTTGCAAACTCCATTCCATACATATATATGGGGAGGTACAAGCTCCAACTCGGTTTTACAGTGAAAACTGCAGGAACTTCAAACCGGCACAAGTAAACAGACTGAGAAAGCAGAAAAAAAGTGTCTACTGCGACCCGTACCCTTGGTGCTAGATGAACGAACTTCTCTCCACTTGCTCAATTCTGAGAGATAAGTGTGTGTGAAAGCCGTCCTTCACCTAGCTTGTTGGGAACACAAAGTTTCTTTTCAGTTGCAAACTCCAATCCATACATATATATGGGGAGGTGCAAGCTCCAACACTGTTTGACAGTGAAAACTGCAGGAACTTCAAAACGGCACTTGGAAACAGACTGAAAAAACAGAGAAAATGTGTCTACTTCAAACCGTTCCCTTGGTGCTAGATGAACGAAAGTCTCTCCACTTGCTCAGTTCCGAGAGATAAGTGTGTGTGAAAGCCGTCCTTCACCTAGCTTGTTGGGAACACAAAGTTTGTTTTCAGTTGCAAACTCCATTCCATACATATATATGGGGAGGTACAAGCTCCAACTCGGTTTTACAGTGAAAACTGCAGGAACTTCAAACCGGCACAAGTAAACAGACTGAGAAAGCAGAAAAAAAGTGTCTACTGCGACCCGTACCCTTGGTGCTAGATGAACGAACTTCTCTCCACTTGCTCAGTTCTGAGAGATAAGTGTGTGTGAAAGCCGTCCTTCAGCAAGCTTGTTGGGAACACAAAGTTTCTTTTCAGCTGCAAACTCCATTCCATACATATATATGGGGAGGTACTAGCTCCAACTCGGTTTTACTGTGAAAACTGCAGGAACATCAAACCGGCACTAGGAAACAGACTGAGAAAGCAGAGAAAATGTGTCTACTTCAAACCGTTCCCTTGGTGCTAGATGAACGAAAGTCTCTCCACTTGCTCAGTTCTGAGAGATAAGTGTGTGTGAAAGCCGTCCTTCACCTAGCTTGTTGGGAACACAAAGTTTCTTTTGATTTGCAAACTCCATTCCATACATATATATGGGGAGGTACTAGCTCCAACTCGGTTTGACAGTGAAAACTGCAGGAACTTCAAACCGGCACTAGGAAACAGACTGAGAAAGCAGAGAAAAAGTGTCTCCTGCAACCCGTTCCCTTGGTGCAAGATGAACGAACGTCTCTCCACTTGCTCAGTTCTGAGAGATAAGTGTGTGTGAAAGCCGTCCTTCACCTAGCTTGTTGGGAACACAAAGTTTCTTTTCAGTTGCAAACTTCATTCCATACATATATATGGGGAGGTGCAAGCTCCAACACTGTTTGACAGTGAAAACTGCAGGAACTTCAAACCGGCACTAGGAAACAGACTGAAAAAACAGAGAAAATGTGTCTACTTCAAACCGTTCCCTTGGTGCTAGATGAACGAAAGTCTCTCCACTTGCTCAGTTCCGAGAGATAAGTGTGTGTGAAAGCCGTCCTTCACCTAGCTTGTTGGGAACACAAAGTTTGTTTTCAGTTGCAAACTCCATTCCATACATATTTATGGGGAGGTACAAGCTCCAACTCGGTTTTACAGTGAAAACTGCAGGAGCTTCAAACCGGCACAAGTAAACAGACTGAGAAAGCAGTAAAAAAGTGTCTACTGCGACCCGTACCCTTGGTGCTAGATGAACGAAATTCTCTCCACTTGCTCAGTTCTGAGAGATAAGTGTGTGTGAAAGCCGTCCTTCAGCAAGCTTGTTGGGAACACAAAGTTTCTTTTCAGCTGCAAACTCCATTCCATACATATATATGGGGAGGTACTAGCTCCAACTCGGTTTTACTGTGAAAACTGCAGGAACATCAAACCGGCACTAGGAAACATACTGAGAAAGCAGAGAAAATGTGTCTACTTCAAACCGTTCCCTTGGTGCTAGATGAACGAAAGTCTCTCCACTTGCTCAGTTCTGAGAGATAAGTGTGTGTGAAAGCCGTCCTTCACCTAGCTTGTTGGGAACACAAAGTTTCTTTTGATTTGCAAACTCCATTCCATACATATATATGGGGAGGTACTAGCTCCAACTCGGTTTGACAGTGAAAACTGCAGGAACTTCAAACCGGCACTAGGAAACAGACTGAGAAAGCAGAGAAAAAGTGTCTCCTGCAACCCGTTCCCTTGGTGCAAGATGAACGAACGTCTCTCCACTTGCTCAGTTCTGAGAGATAAGTGTGATTGAAAGCCGTCCTTCACCTAGCTTGTTGGGAACACAAAGTTTTTTTTCAGTTGCAAATAACATTCCATACATATATATGGGGAGGTACAAGCTCCAAATCAGTTTGACAGTGAAAACTGCAGGAACTTCAAACCGGCACTAGGAAAAAGACTGAGAAAGCAGAGTAAAAGTATCTTCTGCAACCCGTTCCCTTGGTGCTAGATGAACGAACGTCTCTCCACTTGCTCAGTTCTGAGAGATAAGTGTGTGTGAAAGCCGTCCTTCACATAGCTTGTTCGGAACACAAAGTTTCTTTTCAGTTGCAAACTCCATTCCATACATATATATTGGGAGGTACTAGCTCCAACTCGGTTTTACAGTGAAAACTGCGGGAACTTCAAACCGGCACTAGGAAACAGACTGAGAAAGCAGAGGAATAGTGTCTCCTGCAACCCGTTCCCTTGGTGCTAGATGAACGAACGTCTCTCCACTTGCTCAGTTCTGAGAGATAAGTGTGTGTGAAAGCCGCCCTTCAACTAGCTTGTTGGGAACACAAAGTTTCTTTTGATTTGCAAACTCCATTCCATACATATATATGGGTAGGTACTATCTCCAACTCGGTTTTACAGTGAAAACTGCAGGAACTTCAAACTGGCACTAGGAAACAGACTGAGAAAGCAGAGAAAAAGTGTCCCCTGCAACCCGTTCCCTTGGTGCTAGATGAACGAACGTCTCTCCACTTACTCAGTTCTGAGAGATAAGTGTGTGTGAAAGCCGTCCTTCAGCTAGCTTGTTGGGAACACAAAGTTTCTTTTCAGCTGCAAACTCCATTCCATACATATATATGGGGAGGTACTAGCTCCAACTCGGTTTTACTGTGAAAACTGCAGGAACATCAAACCGGCACTAGGAAACAGACTGAGAAAGCAGAGAAAAACACTCTCCTGCAACCCGTTCCTTGGTGCTAGATGAACGAACGTCTCTCCCCTTGCTCAGTTCTGAGAGATAAGTGTGTGTGAAAGCCGTCCTTCACCTAGCTTATTGGGAACACAAAGTTTCTTTTCAGTTGCAAACTTCATTCCATACATATATATGGGGAGGTACTAGCTCCAACTCGGTTTTACAGTGAAAACTGCAGGAACTTCAAAACGGCACTAGGAAACACACCGAGAAAGCAGAGAAAAAGTGTGTCCTGCAACCCGTTCCCTTGGTGCTAGATGAACGAACGTCTCTCCACTTGTTCTGTTCTGAGAGATAATTGCGTGTGAAAGCCGTCCTTCACCTAGCTTGTTGGGAACCCAAAGTTTCTTTTCAGTTGCAACCCCACTCCGTACATATATATGGGGATGTACTAGCTCCAAATAGGTTTTACAGTGAAAACTGCAGGAATTTCAAACTGGCACTAGGAAACAGACTGAGAAACCAGAGTAAAAGTTTCTCCTGCAACACGTTCCCTTTGTGCTAGATGAACGAACGTCTCTCCACATGCTAAGTTCTGAGAAATTAGTGTGTGTGAAAGCCGTCCTTCACCTAGCTTGTTGGGAACACAAAGTTTCTTTTCAGTTGCAAACTCCACTCCATACTTATATATGGGGATTTACTAGCTCCAACTCGGTTTTACAGTGAAAACTGTAGGAACTTCAAACCGGCACTAGGAAACAGACTGAGAAATCAGAGTAATAGTTTCTCCTGCAACCCGTTCCCTTTGTGCTAGATGAACGAACGTCTCTCCATTTGCTCAGTTCTGAGAGATAAGTGTGTGTGAAAGCCGTCCTTCACCTAGCTTGTTGGGAAAACAAAGTTTCTTTTCAGTTGCAAACTCCACTCCATACATATATATGGGGAGGTACTAGCTCCAACTCGGTTTTACAGTGAAAACTGCAGGAACTTCAAACCGGCACTAGGAAACAGACTGAGAAACCAGAGAAAAGTTTCTCCTGCAACACGTTCCTTTTTTGCTAGATGAACGAACGTCTCTCCACATGCTCAATTCTGAGAGATAAGTGTGTGTGAAAGCCGTCCTTCAACTAGTTTTTTGGGAACACAAAGATTCTTTTCAGTTGCAAACACCGCTCCCTACATATATAAGGGTTGGTACTAGCTCCAACTCGGGTTTACAGTGAAAACTGCAGGAAATTCATAAAGGCACTAGGAAACAGACTGAGAATCCAGAGAAAAAGTTTCTCCTGCAACCCGTTCCATTTGTGCTAGATGAACGAACGTCTCTCCACATGCTAAGTTCTGAGAAATTAGTGTGTGTGAAAGCCGCCCTTCACCTAGCTTGTTGGGAACCCAAAGTTTCTTTTCAGTTCCAACTCCACTCCGTACATATATATGGGGAGATACTAGCTCCAACTCGGTTTTACAGTGAAAACTGCAGGAACTTCAAACTGGCACTAGGAAACAGACTGAGAAACCAGAGTAAATGTTTCTCCTGCAATCCGATCCCTTGGTGCTAGATGAACGAACGTCTCTCCACTTGCTCAGTTCCGAGAGATAAGTGTGTGTGAAAGCCGTCCTTCACCTAGCTTGTTGGGAACACAAAGTTTCTTTTCACTTGCAAACTCCATTCCATACATATATATGGGGAGGTACAAGCTCCAACACGGTTTTACAGTGAAAACTGCAGGAACTTCAAACCGGCACAAGTAAACAGACTGAGAAAGCAGAAAAAAAGTGTCTACTGCGACCCGTACCCTTGGTGCTAGATGAACGAACTTCTCTCCACTTGCTCAGTTCTGAGAGATAAGTGTGTGTGAAAGCCGTCCTTCACCTAGCTTGTTGGGAACACAAAGTTTCTTTTCAGTTGCAAACTTCATTCCATACATATATATGGGGAGGTGCAAGCTCCAACACTGTTTGACAGTGAAAACTGCAGGAACTTCAAACCGGCACTAGGAAACAGACTGAAAAAACAGAGAAAATGTGTCTACTTCAAACCGTTCCCTTGGTGCTAGATGAACGAAAGTCTCTCCACTTGCTCAGTTCCGAGAGATAAGTGTGTGTGAAAGCCGTCCTTCAACTAGTTTGTTGGGAACACAAAGATTCTTTTCAGTTGCAAACTCCAATCCATACATATATATGGGGAGGTACAAGCTCCATCTCGGTTTTACAGTGAAAATTGCAGGAACTTCAAACCGGCACTAGGAAACAGACTGAGAAATCAGAGTAATAGTTTCTCCTACAAACCGTTCCCTTTGTGCTAGATGAACGAACGTCTCTCCACATGCTCAATTCTGAGAGATAAGTGTGTGTGAAAGCCGTCCTTCAACTAGCTTGTTGGGAACCCAAAGTTTCTTTTCAGTTGCAAACTCCACTCCGTACATATATATGGGAGGTACTAGCTCCAACTCGTTTTTACAGTGAAAACTGCAGGAACTTCAAACCGGCACTAGGAAACAGTCTGAGAAACCAGAGTATAGTTTCTCCTGCAACCCGTTCCCTTTGTGCTAGATGAACGAACTTCTCTCCAAATGCTAAGTTGTGAGAAATTAGTGTGTGTGAAAGCCGTCCTTCAACTAGTTTGTTGGGAACACAAAGTTCTTTTCAGTTGCAAAAACCATTCCATACATATATATGGGGAGGTACTAGCTCCAACTCGGTTTTACAGTGAAAACTGCAGGAACTTCAAACCGGCACTAGGAAACAGACTGAGAACGCAGAGAAAAAGTGTCTCCTGCATCCGGTTCCCTTGGTGCTAGATGAAAGAACGTCTCTCCACTTGCTCAGTTCTGAGAGATAAGTGTGTGTGAAAGCCGTCCTTCACCTAGCTTGTTGGGAACACAAAGTTTCTTTTCAGTTGCAAACTTAATTCGTACATATATATGGGGAGGTACTAGCTCCAACTCGGTTTTACAGTGAAAACTGCAGGAACTTCAAACCGGCACTAGGAAACAGACTGAGAAAGCAGAGAAAAAGTCTCTCCTGCAACCCGTTCCCTTGGTGCTAGATGAACGAACGTCTCTCCACTTGCTCAGTTCTGAGAGATAAGTGTGTGTGAAAGCCGTCCTTCAGCTAGCTTGTTGGGAACACAAAGTTTGTTTTCAGTTGCAAACTCCATTCCATACATATATATGGGGAGGTACAAGCTCCAACTCGGTTTTACAGTGAAAACTGCAGGAGCTTCAAACCGGCACAAGTAAACAGACTGAGAAAGCAGAAAAAAAGTGTCTACTGCGACCCGTACCCTTGGTGCTAGATGAACGAAATTCTCTCCACTTGCTCAGTTCTGAGAGATAAGTGTGTGTGAAAGCCGTCCTTCACCTAGCTTGTTGGGAACACAAAGTTTCTTTTCAGCTGCAAACTCCATTCCATACATATATATGGGGAGGTACTAGCTCCAACTCGGTTTTACTGTGAAAACTGCAGGAACATCAAACCGGCACTAGGAAACAGACTGACAAAGCAGAGAAAAAGTCTCTCCAGCAACCAGTTCCCTTGGTGCTAGATGAACGAACGTCTCTCCACTTGCTCAGTTCTGAGAGATAAGTGTGTGTGAAAGCCGTCCTTCACCTAGCTTGTTGGGAACACAAAGTTTCTTTTCAGTTGCAAACTCCATTCCATACATATATATGGGGAGGTACTAGCTCCAACTCAGTTTTACAGTGAAAACTGCAGGAACTTCAAACCGGCACTAGTAAACAGACTGAGAAAGCAGAAAAAAAGTGTCTACTGCGACCAGTACCCTTGGTGCTAGATGAACGAACGTCTCTCCACTTGCTCAGTTCTGAGAGATAAGTGTGTGTGAAAGCCGTCCTTCACCTAGCTTATTGGGAACACAAAGTTTCTTTTCAGTTGCAAACTTCATTCCATACATATATATTGGGAGGTACTAGCTCCAACTCGGTTTTACAGTGAAAACTGCGGGAACTTCAAACCGGCACTAGGAAACAGACTGAGAAAGCAGAGGAATAGTGTCTCCTGCAACCCGTTCCCTTGGTGCTAGATGAACGAACGTCTCTCCACTTGCTCAGTTCTGAGAGATAAGTGTGTGTGAAAGCCGCCCTTCACCTAGCTTGTTGGGAACACAAAGTTTCTTTTCAGTTGCAAACTCCATTCCATACATATATATGGGTAGGTACTAGCTCCAACTCGGTTTTACAGTGAAAACTGCAGGAACTTCAAAACGGCACTAGGAAACAGACTGAGAAAGCAGAGGAATAGTGTCTCCTGCAACACGTTCCATTTGTGCTAGATGAACGAACGTCTCTCCACATGCTAAGTTCTGAGAAATTAGTGTGTGTGAAAGCCGTCCTTCACCTAGCTTGTTGGGAACACAAAGTTTCTTTTCAGTTGCATACTCCACTCCATACTTATATATGGGGATTTACTAGCTCCAACTCGGTTTTACAGTGAAAACTGTAGGAACTTCAAAACGGCACTAGGAAACAGACTGAGAAATCAGAGTAATAGTTTCTCCTGCAACCCGTTCCCTTTGTGCTAGATGAACGAACGTCTCTCCACATGCTCAATTCTGAGAGATAAGTGTGTGTAAAAGCCGTCCTTCACCTAGCTTGTTGGGAACCCAAAGTTTCTTTTCAGTTGCAACTCCACTCCGTACATATATATGGGGAGATACTAGCTCCAACTCGGTTTTACAGTGAAAACTGCAGGAACTTCAAACTGGCACTAGGAAACAGACTGAGAAACCAGAGTAAATGTTTCTCCTGCAACCCGATCCCTTGGTACTAGATGAACGAACGTCTATCCACTTGCTCAGTTCCGAGAGATAAGTGTGTGTGAAAGCCGTCCTTCACCTAGCTTGTTGGGAACACAAAGTTTGTTTTCAGTTGCAAACTCCATTCCATACATATATATGGGGAGGTACAAGCTCCAACTCGGTTTTACAGTGAAAACTGCAGGAACTTCAAACCGGCACAAGTAAACAGACTGAGAAAGCAGAAAAAAAGTGTCTACTGCGACCCGTACCCTTGGTGCTAGATGAACGAACTTCTCTCCACTTGCTCAATTCTGAGAGATAAGTGTGTGTGAAAGCCGTCCTTCACCTAGCTTGTTGGGAACACAAAGTTTCTTTTCAGTTGCAAACTCCAATCCATACATATATATGGGGAGGTGCAAGCTCCAACACTGTTTGACAGTGAAAACTGCAGGAACTTCAAAACGGCACTTGGAAACAGACTGAAAAAACAGAGAAAATGTGTCTACTTCAAACCGTTCCCTTGGTGCTAGATGAACGAAAGTCTCTCCACTTGCTCAGTTCCGAGAGATAAGTGTGTGTGAAAGCCGTCCTTCACCTAGCTTGTTGGGAACACAAAGTTTGTTTTCAGTTGCAAACTCCATTCCATACATATATATGGGGAGGTACAAGCTCCAACTCGGTTTTACAGTGAAAACTGCAGGAACTTCAAACCGGCACAAGTAAACAGACTGAGAAAGCAGAAAAAAAGTGTCTACTGCGACCCGTACCCTTGGTGCTAGATGAACGAACTTCTCTCCACTTGCTCAGTTCTGAGAGATAAGTGTGTGTGAAAGCCGTCCTTCAGCAAGCTTGTTGGGAACACAAAGTTTCTTTTCAGCTGCAAACTCCATTCCATACATATATATGGGGAGGTACTAGCTCCAACTCGGTTTTACTGTGAAAACTGCAGGAACATCAAACCGGCACTAGGAAACAGACTGAGAAAGCAGAGAAAATGTGTCTACTTCAAACCGTTCCCTTGGTGCTAGATGAACGAAAGTCTCTCCACTTGCTCAGTTCTGAGAGATAAGTGTGTGTGAAAGCCGTCCTTCACCTAGCTTGTTGGGAACACAAAGTTTCTTTTGATTTGCAAACTCCATTCCATACATATATATGGGGAGGTTCTAGCTCCAACTCGGTTTGACAGTGAAAACTGCAGGAACTTCAAACCGGCACTAGGAAACAGACTGAGAAAGCAGAGAAAAAGTGTCTCCTGCAACCCGTTCCCTTGGTGCAAGATGAACGAACGTCTCTCCACTTGCTCAGTTCTGAGAGATAAGTGTGTGTGAAAGCCGTCCTTCACCTAGCTTGTTGGGAACACAAAGTTTCTTTTCAGTTGCAAACTTCATTCCATACATATATATGGGGAGGTGCAAGCTCCAACACTGTTTGACAGTGAAAACTGCAGGAACTTCAAACCGGCACTAGGAAACAGACTGAAAAAACAGAGAAAATGTGTCTACTTCAAACCGTTCCCTTGGTGCTAGATGAACGAAAGTCTCTCCACTTGCTCAGTTCCAAGAGATAAGTGTGTGTGAAAGCCGTCCTTCACCTAGCTTGTTGGGAACACAAAGTTTGTTTTCAGTTGCAAACTCCATTCCATACATATTTATGGGGAGGTACAAGCTCCAACTCGGTTTTACAGTGAAAACTGCAGGAGCTTCAAACCGGCACAAGTAAACAGACTGAGAAAGCAGTAAAAAAGTGTCTACTGCGACCCGTACCCTTGGTGCTAGATGAACGAAATTCTCTCCACTTGCTCAGTTCTGAGAGATAAGTGTGTGTGAAAGCCGTCCTTCAGCAAGCTTGTTGGGAACACAAAGTTTCTTTTCAGCTGCAAACTCCATTCCATACATATATATGGGGAGGTACTAGCTCCAACTCGGTTTTACTGTGAAAACTGCAGGAACATCAAACCGGCACTAGGAAACAGACTGAGAAAGCAGAGAAAATGTGTCTACTTCAAACCGTTCCCTTGGTGCTAGATGAACGAAAGTCTCTCCACTTGCTCAGTTCTGAGAGATAAGTGTGTGTGAAAGCCGTCCTTCACCTAGCTTGTTGGGAACACAAAGTTTCTTTTGATTTGCAAACTCCATTCCATACATATATATGGGGAGGTACTAGCTCCAACTCGGTTTGACAGTGAAAACTGCAGGAACTTCAAACCGGCACTAGGAAACAGACTGAGAAAGCAGAGAAAAAGTGTCTCCTGCAACCCGTTCCCTTGGTGCAAGATGAACGAACGTCTCTCCACTTGCTCAGTTCTGAGAGATAAGTGTGATTGAAAGCCGTCCTTCACCTAGCTTGTTGGGAACACAAAGTTTTTTTTCAGTTGCAAATAACATTCCATACATATATATGGGGAGGTACAAGCTCCAAATCAGTTTGACAGTGAAAACTGCAGGAACTTCAAACCGGCACTAGGAAAAAGACTGAGAAAGCAGAGTAAAAGTATCTTCTGCAACCCGTTCCCTTGGTGCTAGATGAACGAACGTCTCTCCACTTGCTCAGTTCTGAGAGATAAGTGTGTGTGAAAGCCGTCCTTCACATAGCTTGTTCGGAACACAAAGTTTCTTTTCAGTTGCAAACTCCATTCCATACATATATATGGGGAGGTACTAGCTCCAACTCGGTTTTACAGTGAAAACTGCGGGAACTTCAAACCGGCACTAGGAAACAGACTGAGAAAGCAGAGGAATAGTGTCTCCTGCAATCCGTTCCCTTGGTGCTAGATGAACGAACGTCTCTCCACTTGCTCAGTTCTGAGAGATAAGTGTGTGTGAAAGCCGCCCTTCACCTAGCTTGTTGGGAACACAAAGTTTCTTTTCAGTTGCAAACTCCATTCCATACATATATATGGGGAGGTACTATCTCCAACTCGGTTTTACAGTGAAAACTGCAGGAACTTCAAACTGGCACTAGGAAACAGACTGAGAAAGCAGAGAAAAAGTGTCCCCTGCAACTCGTTCTCTTGGTGCTAGATGAACGAACGTCTCTCCACTTACTCAGTTCTGAGAGATAAGTGTGTGTGAAAGCCGTCCTTCAGCTAGCTTGTTGGGAACACAAAGTTTCTTTTCAGCTGCAAACTCCATTCCATACATATATATGGGGAGGTACTAGCTCCAACTCGGTTTTACTGTGAAAACTGCAGGAACATCAAACCGGCACTAGGAAACAGACTGAGAAAGCAGAGAAAAACACTCTCCTGCAACCCGTTCCTTGGTGCTAGATGAACGAACGTCTCTCCCCTTGCTCAGTTCTGAGAGATAAGTGTGTGTGAAAGCCGTCCTTCACCTAGCTTATTGGGAACACAAAGTTTCTTTTCAGTTGCAAACTTCATTCCATACATATATATGGGGAGGTACTAGCTCCAACTCGGTTTTACAGTGAAAACTGCAGGAACTTCAAAACGGCACTAGGAAACACACCGAGAAATCAGAGAAAAAGTGTGTCCTGCAACCCGTTCCCTTGGTGCTAGATGAACGAACGTCTCTCCACTTGTTCTGTTCTGAGAGATAATTGCGTGTGAAAGCCGTCCTTCACCTAGCTTGTTGGGAACCCAAAGTTTCTTTTCAGATGCAACCCCACTCCGTACATATATATGGGGATGTACTAGCTCCAAATAGGTTTTACAGTGAAAACTGCAGGAATTTCAAACTGGCACTAGGAAACAGACTGAGAAACCAGAGTAAAAGTTTCTCCTGCAACACGTTCCCTTTGTGCTAGATGAACGAACGTCTCTCCACATGCTAAGTTCTGAGAAATTAGTGTGTGTGAAAGCCGTCCTTCACCTAGCTTGTTGGGAACACAAAGTTTCTTTTCAGTTGCAAACTCCACTCCATACTTATATATGGGGATTTACTAGCTCCAACTCGGTTTTACAGTGAAAACTGTAGGAACTTCAAACCGGCACTAGGAAACAGACTGAGAAATCAGAGTAATAGTTTCTCCTGCAACCCGTTCCCTTTGTGCTAGATGAACGAACGTCTCTCCATTTGCTCAGTTCTGAGAGATAAGTGTGTGTGAAAGCCGTCCTTCACCTAGCTTGTTGGGAAAACAAAGTTTCTTTTCAGTTGCAAACTCCACTCCATACATATATATGGGGAGGTACTAGCTCCAACTCGGTTTTACAGTGAAAACTGCAGGAACTTCAAACCGGCACTAGGAAACAGACTGAGAAACCAGAGAAAAGTTTCTCCTGCAACACGTTCCTTTTTTGCTAGATGAACGAACGTCTCTCCACATGCTCAATTCTGAGAGATAAGTGTGTGTGAAAGCCGTCCTTCAACTAGTTTTTTGGGAACACAAAGATTCTTTTCAGTTGCAAACACCGCTCCCTACATATATAAGGGTTGGTACTAGCTCCAACTCGGGTTTACAGTGAAAACTGCAGGAAATTCATAAAGGCACTAGGAAACAGACTGAGAATCCAGAGAAAAAGTTTCTCCTGCAACCCGTTCCCTTTGTGCTAGATGAACGAACGTCTCACCACATGCTAAGTTCTGAGAAATTAGTGTGTGTGAAAGCCGCCCTTCACCTAGCTTGTTGGGAACCCAAAGTTTCTTTTCAGTTCCAACTCCACTCCGTACATATATATGGGGAGATACTAGCTCCAACTCGGTTTTACAGTGAAAACTGCAGGAACTTCAAACTGGCACTAGGAAACAGACTGAGAAACCAGAGTAAATGTTTCTCCTGCAATCCGATCCCTTGGTGCTAGATGAACGAACGTCTCTCCACTTGCTCAGTTCCGAGAGATAAGTGTGTGTGAAAGCCGTCCTTCACCTAGCTTGTTGGGAACACAAAGTTTCTTTTCACTTGCAAACTCCATTCCATACATATATATGGGGAGGTACAAGCTCCAACACGGTTTTACAGTGAAAACTGCAGGAACTTCAAACCGGCACAAGTAAACAGACTGAGAAAGCAGAAAAAAAGTGTCTACTGCGACCCGTACCCTTGGTGCTAGATGAACGAACTTCTCTCCACTTGCTCAGTTCTGAGAGATAAGTGTGTGTGAAAGCCGTCCTTCACCTAGCTTGTTGGGAACACAAAGTTTCTTTTCAGTTGCAAACTTCATTCCATACATATATATGGGGAGGTGCAAGCTCCAACACTGTTTGACAGTGAAAACTGCAGGAACTTCAAACCGGCACTAGGAAACAGACTGAAAAAACAGAGAAAATGTGTCTACTTCAAACCGTTCCCTTGGTGCTAGATGAACGAAAGTCTCTCCACTTGCTCAGTTCCGAGAGATAAGTGTGTGTGAAAGCCGTCCTTCAACTACTTTGTTGGGAACACAAAGATTCTTTTCAGTTGCAAACTCCAATCCATACATATATATGGGGAGGTACAAGCTCCATCTCGGTTTTACAGTGAAAATTGCAGGAACTTCAAACCGGCACTAGGAAACAGACTGAGAAATCAGAGTAATAGTTTCTCCTACAAACCGTTCCCTTTGTGCTAGATGAACGAACGTCTCTCCACATGCTCAATTCTGAGAGATAAGTGTGTGTGAAAGCCGTCCTTCAACTAGCTTGTTGGGAACCCAAAGTTTCTTTTCAGTTGCAAACTCCACTCCGTACATATATATGGGAGGTACTAGCTCCAACTCGTTTTTACAGTGAAAACTGCAGGAACTTCAAACCGGCACTAGGAAACAGTCTGAGAAACCAGAGTATAGTTTCTCCTGCAACCCGTTCCCTTTGTGCTAGATGAACGAACTTCTCTCCAAATGCTAAGTTGTGAGAAATTAGTGTGTGTGAAAGCCGTCCTTCAACTAGTTTGTTGGGAACACAAAGTTCTTTTCAGTTGCAAAAACCATTCCATACATATATATGGGGAGGTACTAGCTCCAACTCGGTTTTACAGTGAAAACTGCAGGAACTTCAAACCGGCACTAGGAAACAGACTGAGAACGCAGAGAAAAAGTGTCTCCTGCATCCGGTTCCCTTGGTGCTAGATGAAAGAACGTCTCTCCACTTGCTCAGTTCTGAGAGATAAGTGTGTGTGAAAGCCGTCCTTCACCTAGCTTGTTGGGAACACAAAGTTTCTTTTCAGTTGCAAACTTAATTCGTACATATATATGGGGAGGTACTAGCTCCAACTCGGTTTTACAGTGAAAACTGCAGGAACTTCAAACCGGCACTAGGAAACAGACTGAGAAAGCAGAGAAAAAGTCTCTCCTGCAACCCTTTCCCTTGGTGCTAGATGAACGAACGTCTCTCCACTTGCTCAGTTCTGAGAGATAAGTGTGTGTGAAAGCCGTCCTTCAGCTAGCTTGTTGGGAACACAAAGATTCTTTTCAGTTGCAAACTCCATTCCATACATATATATGGGGAGGTACTAGCTCCAACTCGGTTTTACAGTGAAATCTGCGGGAACATCAAACCGGCACTAGGAAACAGACTGAGAAATCAGAGTAAAGTTTCTCCTGCAAACCGTTCCCTTTGTGCTAGATGAACGAACGTCTCTCCACATGCTCAATTCTGAGAGATAATTGTGTGTGAAAGCCGTCCTTCAACTAGCTTGTTGGGAACACAAAGTTTCTTTTCAGTTGAAAAAACCATTCCATACATATATATGGGGTGGTACAAGCTCCAACTCTGTTTGACAGTGAAAACTGCAGGAACTTCAAACCGGCACTAGGAAACAGACTGAGAAAGCAGGGAAAAACTCTCTCCTGCAACCCGTTCCCTTGGTGCTAGATGAACGAACGTCTCTCCACTTGCTCATTTCTGAGAGATAAGTGTGTGTGAAAGCCGTCCTTCAGCTAGCTTGTTGGGAACTCAAAGTTTCTTTTCAGTTGCAAACTCCATTCCATACATATATATGGGGAGGTACTAGCTCCAAATCGGTTTTACAGTGAAAACTGCGGGAACATCAAAACGGCACTAGTAAACAGACTGAGAAAGCAGAGGAAAAGTGTCTCCTGCAACCCGTTCCCTTGGTGCTAGATGAACGAACGTCCCTCCACTTGCTCAGTTCTGAGAGATAAGTGTGTGTGAAAGCCGTCCTTCACCTAGCTTGTTGGGAAAACAAAGTTACTTTTCAGTTGCAAACTCTATTCCATACATATATATGGGGTGGTACTAGCTCCAAATCGGTTTTACAGTGAAAACTGCAGGAACATCAAACCGGCACTAGGAAACAGACTGAGAAAGCAGAGAAAAAGTGTCTCCTGCAACCCGTTCCCTTGGTGCTAGATGAACGAACGTCTCTCCACTTGCTCAGTTCTGACAGATAAGTGTGTGTGAAAGCCGTCCTTCACCTAGCTTGTTGGGAACACAAAGTTTCTTTTCAGTTGCAAAAAAAATTCCATACATATATATGGGGAGGTACAAGCTCCAACTCTCTTTGACAGTGAAAACTGCAGGAACTTCAAACAGGCACTAGGAAACAGACTGAGAAATCAGAGAAAAACTCTCTCCTGCAACCCGTTCCTTGGTGCCAGATGAACGAACGTCTATCCACTTGCTCAGTTCCGAGAGATAAGTGTGTGTGAAAGCCGTCCTTCACATAGCTTGTTGGGAACACAAAGTTTCTTTTCAGTTGTAAAAACCATTCCATACATATATATGGGGAGGTACTAGCTCCAACTCGGTTTTACAGTGAAAACTGCAGGAACTTCAAACCGGCACTAGGTAACAGACTGAGAAAGCAGAGAAAAGCTGTCTCCTGCAACCCGTTCCCTTGTTGCTAGATGAACGAACGTCTCTCCACTTGCTCAGTTCTGAGAAATTAGTGTGTGTGAAAGCCGCCCTTCACCTAGCTTGTTGGGAACCCAAAGTTTCTTTTCAGTTCCAACTCCACTCCGTACATATATATGGGGAGATACTAGCTCCAACTCGGTTTTACAGTGAAAACTGCAGGAACTTCAAACTGGCACTAGGAAACAGACTGAGAAACCAGAGTAAATGTTTCTCCTGCAATCCGATCCCTTGGTGCTAGATGAACGAACGTCTCTCCACTTGCTCAGTTCCGAGAGATAAGTGTGTGTGAAAGCCGTCCTTCACCTAGCTTGTTGGGAACACAAAGTTTCTTTTCACTTGCAAACTCCATTCCATACATATATATGGGGAGGTACAAGCTCCAACACGGTTTTACAGTGAAAACTGCAGGAACTTCAAACCGGCACAAGTAAACAGACTGAGAAAGCAGAAAAAAAGTGTCTACTGCGACCCGTACCCTTGGTGCTAGATGAACGAACTTCTCTCCACTTGCTCAGTTCTGAGGGATAAGTGTGTGTGAAAGCCGTCCTTCACCTAGCTTGTTGGGAACACAAAGTTTCTTTTCAGTTGCAAACTTCATTCCATACATATATATGGGGAGGTGCAAGCTCCAACACTGTTTGACAGTGAAAACTGCAGGAACTTCAAACCGGCACTAGGAAAGAGACTGAAAAAACAGAGAAAATGTGTCTACTTCAAACCGTTCCCTTGGTGCTAGATGAACGAAAGTCTCTCCACTTGCTCAGTTCCGAGAGATAAGTGTGTGTGAAAGCCGTCCTTCAACTACTTTGTTGGGAACACAAAGATTCTTTTCAGTTGCAAACTCCAATCCATACATATATATGGGGAGGTACAAGCTCCATCTCGGTTTTACAGTGAAAATTGCAGGAACTTCAAACCGGCACTAGGAAACAGACTGAGAAATCAGAGTAATAGTTTCTCCTACAAACCGTTCCCTTTGTGCTAGATGAACGAACGTCTCTCCACATGCTCAATTCTGAGAGATAAGTGTGTGTGAAAGCCGTCCTTCAACTAGCTTGTTGGGAACCCAAAGTTTCTTTTCAGTTGCAAACTCCACTCCGTACATATATATGGGAGGTACTAGCTCCAACTCGTTTTTACAGTGAAAACTGCAGGAACTTCAAACCGGCACTAGGAAACAGTCTGAGAAACCAGAGTATAGTTTCTCCTGCAACCCGTTCCCTTTGTGCTAGATGAACGAACTTCTCTCCAAATGCTAAGTTGTGAGAAATTAGTGTGTGTGAAAGCCGTCCTTCAACTAGTTTGTTGGGAACACAAAGTTCTTTTCAGTTGCAAAAACCATTCCATACATATATATGGGGAGGTACTAGCTCCAACTCGGTTTTACAGTGAAAACTGCAGGAACTTCAAACCGGCACTAGGAAACAGACTGAGAACGCAGAGAAAAAGTGTCTCCTGCATCCGGTTCCCTTGGTGCTAGATGAAAGAACGTCTCTCCACTTGCTCAGTTCTGAGAGATAAGTGTGTGTGAAAGCCGTCCTTCACCTAGCTTGTTGGGAACACAAAGTTTCTTTTCAGTTGCAAACTTAATTCGTACATATATATGGGGAGGTACTAGCTCCAACTCGGTTTTACAGTGAAAACTGCAGGAACTTCAAACCGGCACTAGGAAACAGACTGAGAAAGCAGAGAAAAAGTCTCTCCTGCAACCCTTTCCCTTGGTGCTAGATGAACGAACGTCTCTCCACTTGCTCAGTTCTGAGAGATAAGTGTGTGTGAAAGCCGTCCTTCAGCTAGCTTGTTGGGAACACAAAGATTCTTTTCAGTTGCAAACTCCATTCCATACATATATATGGGGAGGTACTAGCTCCAACTCGGTTTTACAGTGAAAACTGCGGGAACATCAAACCGGCACTAGGAAACAGACTGAGAAATCAGAGTAAAGTTTCTCCTGCAAACCGTTCCCTTTGTGCTAGATGAACGAACGTCTCTCCACTTGCTCAGTTCTGAGAGATAAGTGTGTGTGAAAGCCGTCCTTCAGCTAGCTTGTTGGGAACACAAAGTTTCTTTTCAGTTGCAAACTCCATTCCATACATATATATGGGGAGGTACTAGCTCCAACTCGGTTTTACAGTGAAAATTGCGGGAACATCAAACCGGCACTAGGAAACAGACTGAGAAATCAGAGTAAATGTTTCTCCTGCAAACCGTTCCCTTTGTGCTAGATGAACGAACGTCTCTCCACATGCTCAATTCTGAGAGATAAGTGTGTGTGAAAGCCGTCCTTCAACTAGCTTGTTGGGAACACAAAGTTTCTTTTCAGTTGAAAAAACCATTCCATACATATATATGGGGTGGTACAAGCTCCAACTCTGTTTGACAGTGAAAACTGCAGGAACTTCAAACCGGCACTAGGAAACAGACTGAGAAAGCAGGGAAAAACTCTCTCCTGCAACCCGTTCCCTTGGTGCTAGATGAACGAACGTCTCTCCACTTGCTCATTTCTGAGAGATAAGTGTGTGTGAAAGCCGTCCTTCAGCTAGCTTGTTGGGAACTCAAAGTTTCTTTTCAGTTGCAAACTCCATTCCATACATATATATGGGGAGGTACTAGCTCCAAATCGGTTTTACAGTGAAAACTGCGGGAACATCAAAACGGCACTAGGAAACAGACTGAGAAAGCAGAGGAAAAGTGTCTCCTGCAACCCGTTCCCTTGGTGCTAGATGAACGAACGTCCCTCCACTTGCTCAGTTCTGAGAGATAAGTGTGTGTGAAAGCCGTCCTTCACCTAGCTTGTTGGGAAAACAAAGTTACTTTTCAGTTGCAAACTCTATTCCATACATATATATGGGGTGGTACTAGCTCCAAATCGGTTTTACAGTGAAAACTGCAGGAACATCAAACCGGCACTAGGAAACAGACTGAGAAAGCAGAGAAAAAGTGTCTCCTGCAACCCGTTCCCTTGGTGCTAGATGAACGAACGTCTCTCCACTTGCTCAGTTCTGACAGATAAGTGTGTGTGAAAGCCGTCCTTCACCTAGCTTGTTGGGAACACAAAGTTTCTTTTCAGTTGCAAAAAAAATTCCATACATATATATGGGGAGGTACAAGCTCCAACTCTCTTTGACAGTGAAAACTGCAGGAACTTCAAACAGGCACTAGGAAACAGACTGAGAAATCAGAGAAAAACTCTCTCCTGCAACCCGTTCCTTGGTGCTAGATGAACGAACGTCTATCCACTTGCTCAGTTCCGAGAGATAAGTGTGTGTGAAAGCCGTCCTTCACATAGCTTGTTGGGAACACAAAGTTTCTTTTCAGTTGTAAAAACCATTCCATACATATATATGGGGAGGTACTAGCTCCAACTCGGTTTTACAGTGAAAACTGCAGGAACTTCAAACCGGCACTAGGTAACAGACTGAGAAAGCAGAGAAAAGCTGTCTCCTGCAACCCGTTCCCTTGTTGCTAGATGAACGAACGTCTCTCCACTTGCTCAGTTCTGAGAGATAAGTGTGTGTGAAAGCCGTCCTTCACCTAGCTTGTTGGGAACAGAAAGTTTCTTTTCAGTTGCAAACTCCAATCCATACATATATATGGGGAGGTACTAGCTCCAACTCGGTTTGACAGTGAAAACTGCAGGAACATCAAACCGGCACTAGGAAACAGACTGAGAAAGCAGAGAAAAAGTGTCTATGCGACCCGTACCCTTGGTGCTAGATGAACGAAAGTCTCTCCACTTGCTCAGTTCCGAGAGATAAGTGTGTGTGAAAGCCGTCCTTCAACTAGTTTGTTGGGAACACAAAGATTCTTTTCAGTTGCAAACTCTAATCCATACATATATATGGGGAGGTACAAGCTCCATCTCGGTTTTACAGTGAAAACTGCAGGAACTTCAAACCGGCACTAGGAAACAGACTGAGAAAGCAGAGTAATAGTTTCTCCTGCAAACCGTTCCCTTTGTGCTAGAGGAACGAACGTCTCTCCACATGCTCAATTCTGAGAGATAAGTGTGTGTGAAAGCCGTCCTTCAACTAGCTTGTTGGGAACCCAAAGTTTCTTTTCAGTTGCAAACTCCACTCCGTACATATATATGGGGAGGTACAAGCTCCAACTCGTTTTTACAGTGAAAACTGCAGGAACTTCAAACCGGCACTAGGAAACAGTCTGAGAAACCAGAGTATAGTTTTTCCTGCAACCCGTTCCCTTTGTGCTAGATGAACGAACTTCTCTCCAAATGCTAAGTTGTGAGAAATTAGTGTGTGTGAAAGCCGTCCTTCAACTAGTTTGTTGGGAACACAAAATTCTTTTCAGTTGCAAAAACCATTCCATACATATATATGGGGAGGTACTAGCTCCAACTTGGTTTTACAGTGAAAACTGCAGGAACTTCAAACCGGCACTAGGAAACAGACTGAGAACGCAGAGAAAAAGTGTCTCCTGCATCCGGTTCCCTTGGTGCTAGATGAACGAACGTCTCTCCACTTGCTCAGTTCTGAGAGATAAGTGTGTGTGAAAGCCGTCCTTCACCTAGCTTGTAGGGAACACAAAGTTTCTTTTCAGTTGCAAACTTAATTCCGTACATATATATGGGGAGGTACTAGCTCCAACTCGGTTTTACAGTGAAAACTGCAGGAACTTCAAAACGGCACTAGGAAACAGACTGAGAAAGCAGAGAAAAAGTCTCTCCTGCAACCCGTTCCCTTGGTGCTAGATGAACGAAAGTCTCTCCACTTGCTCAGTTCTGAGAGATAAGTGTGTGTGAAAGCCGTCCTTCAGCTAGCTTGTTGGGAACACAAAGTTTCTTTTCAGTTGCAAACTCCATTCCATACATATATATGGGGAGGTACTAGCTCCAACTCGGTTTTACAGTGAAAACTGCGGGAACATCAAACCGGCACTAGGAAACAGACTGAGAAATCAGAGTAAAAGTTTCTCCTGCAAACCGTTCCCTTTGTGCTAGATGAACGAACGTCTCTCCACATGCTCAATTCTGAGAGATAAGTGTGTGTGAAAGCCGTCCTTCAACTAGCTTGTTGGGAACACAAAGTTTCTTTTCAGTTGCAAAAACCATTCCATACATATATATGGGGAGGTACAAGCTCCAACTCTGTTTGACAGTGAAAACTGCAGGAACTTCAAACCGGCACTAGGAAACAGACTGAGAAAGCAGGGAAAAACTCTCTCCTGCAACCCGTTCCCTTGGTGCTAGATGAACGAACGTCTCTCCACTTGCTCATTTCTGCGAGATAAGTGTGTGTGAAAGCCGTCCTTCAGCTTGCTTGTTGGGAACTCAAAGTTTCTTTTCAGTTGCAAACTCCATTCTATACATATATATGGGGAGGTACTAGCTCCAACTCTGTATTAAAGTGAAAACTGCGGAAACATCAAACCAGCACTAGGAAACAGACTGAGAAAGCAGAGGAAAAGTGTCTCCTGCAACCCGTTCCCTTGGTGCTAGATGAACGAACGTCCCTCCACTTGCTCAGTTCTGAAAGATAAGTGTGTGTGAAAGCCGTCCTTCACCTAGCTTGTTGGGAACACAAAGTTACTTTTCAGTTGCAAACTCTATTCCATACATATATATGGGGTGGTACTAGCTCCAACTCGGTTTTACAGTGAAAACTGCAGGAACATCAAACCGGCACTAGGAAACAGACTGAGAAAGCAGAGAAAAAGTGTCTCCTGCAACCCGTTCCCTTGGTGCTAGATGAACGAACGTCTATCCACTTGCTCAGTTCCGAGAGATAAGTGTGTGTGAAAGCCGTCCTTCACCTAGCTTGTTGGGAACACAAAGATTATTTTCAGTTGCAAAGTCCATTCCATACATATATATGGGGAGGTAATAGCTCCAACTCGGTTTGACAGTGAAAACTGCAGGAACTTCAAACCGGCACTAGGAAACAGACTGAGAAAGCAGAGAAAAACTCTCTCCTGCAACACGTTCCCTTGGTGCTAGATGAACGAACGTCTCTCTACTAGCTCAATTCCGAGAGATAAGTGTGTGTGAAAGCCGTCCTTCACCTAGCTTGTTGGGAACACAAAGTTTCTTTTCACTTGCAAACTCCATTCCATACATATATATGGGGAGGTACAAACTCCAACACGATTTTACAGTGAAAACTGCAGGAACTTCAAACCGGCACTAGGAAACAGATTGAGAAAGCAGAGAAAAACTCTCTCCTGCAACCCGTTCCCTTGGTGCTAGATGAACGGACGTCTCTCCACTTGCTCAGTTCTGAGAGGTAAGTGTGTGTGAAAGCTGTACTTCAACTAGCTTGTTGGGAACACAAAGTTTCTTTTCAGTTGCAAACTCCATTCCATACAAATATATGGGGAGTTACTAGCTCCAAATCGGTTTGACAGTGAAAACTGCAGGAACTTCAAAACGGCACTAGGAAACAGACTGAGAAAGCAGAGAAAAAGTCTCTCCTGAAACCCGTTCCCTTGGTGCTAGATGAACGAACGTCTCTCCACTTGCTCAGTTCTGAGAGATAAGTTTGTGTGAAAGCCGTCCTTCACCTAGCTTGTTGGGAACACAAAGTTTCTTTTCAGTTGCAAACTCCATTCCATACATATATATGGGGAGGTACAAGCTCCAACTCGGTTTTACTGTGAAAACTGCAGGAACATCAAACCGGTACTAGGAAACACACTGAGAATGCAGAGAAAAAGTGTCTCCTGCAACCCGTTCCCTTGGTGCTAGATGAAAGAACGTCTCTCCACTTGCTCAGTTCTGAGAGATAAGTGTGTGTGAAAGACGTCCTTCAACTAGCTTGTTGGGAACACAAAGTTTCTTTTCAGTTGAAAACTCCATTCCATAAATATATATGGGGAGGTACTAGCTCCAACTCGGTTTGACAGTGAAAACTGCAGGAACTTCAAAACGGCACTAGGAAACAGACTGAGAAAGCAGAGAAAAAGTCTCTCCTGAAACCCGTTCCCTTGGTGCTAGATGAACGAACGTCTCTCCACTTGCTCAGTTCTGAGAGATAAGTTTGTGTGAAAGCCGTCCTTCAGCTAGCTTGTTGGGAACACAAAGTTTCTTTTCAGTTGCAAACTCCATTCCATACATATATATGGGGAGGTACAAACTCCAACACGATTTTACAGTGAAAACTGCAGGAACTTCAAACCGGCACTAGGAAACAGATTGAGAAACTAGAGAAAAACTCTCTCCTGCAACCCGTTCCCTTGGTGCTAGATGAATGGACGTCTCTCCACTTGCTCAGTTCTGAGAGATAAGTGTGTGTGAAAGCTGTACTTCAACTAGCTTGTTGGGAACACAAAGTTTCTTTTCAGTTGCAAACTCCATTCCATACATATATATGGGGAGTTACTAGCTCCAACTCGGTTTGACTGTGAAAACTGCAGGAACTTCAAAACGGCACTAGGAAACAGACTGAGAAAGCAGAGAAAAAGTCTCTCCTGAAACCCGTTCCCTTGGTGCTAGATGAACGAACGTCTCTCCACTTGCTCAGTTCTGAGAGATAAGTTTGTGTGAAAGCCGTCCTTCACCTAGCTTGTTGGGAACACAAAGTTTCTTTTCAGTTGCAAACTCCATTCCATACATATATATGGGGAGGTACAAGCTCCAACTCGGTTTTACTGTGAAAACTGCAGGAACATCAAACCGGTACTAGGAAACACACTGAGAATGCAGAGAAAAAGTGTCTCCTGCAACCCGTTCCCTTGGTGCTAGATGAAAGAACGTCTCTCCACTTGCTCAGTTCTGAGAGATAAGTGTGTGTGAAAGACGTCCTTCAACTAGCTTGTTGGGAACACAAAGTTTCTTTTCAGTTGAAAACTCCATTCCATAAATATATATGGGGAGGTACTAGCTCCAACTCGGTTTGACAGTGAAAACTGCAGGAACTTCAAAACGGCACTAGGAAACAGACTGAGAAAGCAGAGAAAAAGTCTCTCCTGAAACCCGTTCCCTTGGTGCTAGATGAACGAACGTCTCTCCACTTGCTCAGTTCTGAGAGATATGTTTGTGTGAAAGCCGTCCTTCAGCTAGCTTGTTGGGAACACAAAGTTTCTTTTCAGTTGCAAACTCCATTCCATACATATATATGGGGAGGTACAAGCTCCAACTCGGTTTTACTGTGAAAACTGCAGGAACATCAAACCGGTACTAGGAAACACATTGAGAATGCAGAGAAAAAGTGTCTCCTGCAACCCGTTACCTTGGTGCTAGATGAAAGAACGTCTCTCCACTTGCTCAGTTCTGAGAGATAAGTGTGTGTGAAAGCCGTCCTTCAACTAGCTTGTTGGGAACACAAAGTTTCTTTTCAGTTGCAAACACCATTCCATACATATATATGGGGAGGTACTAGCTCCAACTCTGTATTAAAGTGAAAACTGCGGGAACATCAAACCGGCACTAGGAAACAGACTGAGAAAGCAGAGGAAAAGTGTCTCCTGCAACCCGTTCCCTTGGTGCTAGATGAACGAACGTCCCTCCACTTGCTCAGTTCTGAGAGATAAGTGTGTGTGAAAGCCGTCCTTCACCTAGCTTGTTGGGAACACAAATTTACTTTTCAGTTGCAAACTCTATTCCATACATATATATGGGGTGGTACTAGCTCCAACTCGGTTTTACAGTGAAAACTGCAGGAACTTCAAACCGGCACTAGGAAACAGACTGAGAAAGCAGAGAAAAAGTGTCTCCTGCAACCCGTTCCCTTGGTGCTAGATGAACGAACGTCTCTCCACTTGCTCAGTTCTGACAGATAATTGTGTGTGAAAGCCGTCCTTCACCTAGCTTGTTGGGAACACAAAGTTTCTTTTCAGTTGCAAAAAAAATTCCATACATATATATGGGGAGGTACAAGCTCCAACTCTCTTTGACAGTGAAAACTGCAGGAACTTCAAACAGGCACTAGGAAACAGACTGAGAAAGCAGAGAAAAACTCTCTCCTGCAACCCGTTCCTTGGTGCTAGATGAACGAACGTCTATCCACTTGCTCAGTTCCGAGAGATAAGTGTGTGTGAAAGCCGTCCTTCACCTAGCTTGTTGGGAACACAAAGATTATTTTCAGTTGCAAAGTCCATTCCATACATATATATGGGGAGGTACTAGCTCCAACTCGGTTTGACAGTGAAAACTGCAGGAACTTCAAACCGGCACTAGGAAACAGACTGAGAAAGCAGAGAAAAACTCTCTCCTGCAACACGTTCCCTTGGTGCTAGATGAACGAACGTCTCTCTACTTGCTCAATTCCGAGAGATAAGTTTGTGTGAAAGCCGTCCTTCACCTAGCTTGTTGGGAACACAAAGTTTCTTTTCACTTGCAAACTCCATTCCATACATATATATGGGGAGGTACAAACTCCAACACGGTTTTACAGTGAAAACTGCAGGAACTTCAAACCGGCACTAGGAAACAGATTGAGAAAGCAGAGAAAAACTCTCTCCTGCAACCCGTTCCCTTGGTGCTAGATGAACGGACGTCTCTCCACTTGCTCAGTTCTGAGAGATAAGTGTGTGTGAAAGCTGTACTTCAACTAGCTTGTTGGGAACACAAAGTTTCTTTTCAGTTGCAAACTCCATTCCATACATATATATGGGGAGTTACTAGCTCCAACTCGGTTTGACAGTGAAAACTGCAGGAACTTCAAAACGGCACTAGGAAACAGACTGAGAAAGCAGAGAAAAAGTCTCTCCTGAAACCCGTTCCCTTGGTGCTAGATGAAAGAACGTCTCTCCACTTGCTCAGTTCTGAAAGATAAGTTTGTGTGAAAGCCGTCCTTCACCTAGCTTGTTGGGAACACAAAGTTTCTTTTCAGTTGCAAACTCCATTCCATACATATATATGGGGAGGTACAAGCTCCAACTCGGTTTTACTGTGAAAACTGCAGGAACATCAAACCGGTACTAGGAAACACACTGAGAATGCAGAGAAAAAGTGTCTCCTGCAACCCGTTCCCTTGGTGCTAGATGAAAGAACGTCTCTCCACTTGCTCAGTTCTGAGAGATAATTGTGTGTGAAAGACGTCCTTCAACTAGCTTGTTGGGAACACAAAGTTTCTTTTCAGTTGCAAACTCCATTCCATAAATATATATGGGGAGGTACTAGCTCCAACTCGGTTTGACAGTGAAAACTGCAGGAACTTCAAAACGGCACTAGGAAACAGACTGAGAAAGCAGAGAAAAAGTCTCTCCTGAAACCCGTTCCCTTGGTGCTAGATGAACGAACGTCTCTCCACTTGCTCAGTTCTGAGAGATAAGTTTGTGTGAAAGCCGTCCTTCAGCTAGCTTGTTGGGAACACAAAGTTTCTTTTCAGTTGCAAACTCCATTCCATACATATATATGGGGAGGTACAAGCTCCAACTCGGTTTTACTGTGAAAACTGCAGGAACATCAAACCGGTACTAGGAAACACACTGAGAATGCAGAGAAAAAGTGTCTCCTGCAACCCGTTCCCTTGGTGCTAGATGAAAGAACGTCTCTCCACTTGCTCAGTTCTGAGAGATAAGTGTGTGTGAAAGCCGTCCTTCAACTAGCTTGTTGGGAACACAAAGTTTCTTTTCAGTTGCAAACTCCATTCCATACATATATATGGGGAGTTACTAGCTCCAACTCGGTTTGACAGTGAAAACTGCAGGACCTTCAAAACGGCACTAGGAAACAGACTGAGAAAGCAGAGAAAAAGTCTCTCCTGAAACCCGTTCCCTTGGTGCTAGATGAACGAACGTCTCTCCACTTGCTCAGTTCTGAGAGATAAGTTTGTGTGAAAGCCGTCCTTCAGCTAGCTTGTTGTTAACACAAAGTTTCTTTTCAGTTGCAAACTCCATTCCATACATATATATGGGGAGGTACAAGCTCCAACTCGGTTTTACTGTGAAAACTGCAGGAACATCAAACCGGTACTAGGAAACACACTGAGAATGCAGAGAAAATGTGTCTCCTGCAACCCGTTCCCTTGGTGCTAGATGAAAGAACGTCTCTCCACTTGCTCAGTTCTGAGAGATAAGTGTGTGTGAAAGCCGTCCTTCAACTAGCTTGTTGGGAACACAAAGTTTCTTTTCAGTTGCAAACTCCATTCCATACATATATATGGGGAGGTACTAGCTCCAACTCGGTTTTACAGTGAAAACTGCAGGAACTTCAAACCGGCACTAGGAAACAGACTGAGAAAGCAGAGAAAAAGTGTCTCCTGCAACCCGTTCCCTTGGTGCTAGATGAACGAACGTCTATCCACTTGCTCAGTTCTGAGAGATAAGTGTGTGTGAAAGCTGTACTTCAACTAGCTTGTTGGGAACACAAAGTTTCTTTTCAGTTGCAAACTCCATTCCATACATATATATGGGGAGGTACTAGCTCCAACTCGGTTTTACAGTGAAAACTGCAGGAACTTCATACCGGCACTAGGAAACAGACTGAGAAAGCAGAGAAAAAGTGTCTCCTGCAACCCGTTCCCTTGGTGCTACATGAACGAACGTCTATCCACTTGCTCAGTTCTGAGAGATAAGTGTGTGTGAAAGCTGTACTTCACCTTGCTTGTTGGGAACACAAAGTTTCTTTTCATTTGCAAACTCCATTCCATTCATATATATGGGGAGGTACTAGCTCCAACTCGGTTTGACAGTGAAAACTGCAGGAACTTCAAACCGGCACTAGGAAACAGACTGAGAAATCAGAGAAAAACTCTCTCCTGCAACCCGTTCCCTTGGTGCTAGATGAACGAACGTCTCTCCACTTGCTCAGTTCTGAGAGATAAGTGTGTGTGAAAGCCGTCCTTCACCTAGCTTGTTGGGAACACAAAGTTACTTTTCAGTTGCAAACTCTATTCCATACATATATATGGGGAGGTACTAGCTCGAACTCGGTTTTACAGTGAAAACTGCAGGAACTTCAAACCGGCACTAGGAAACAGACTGAGAAAACAGAGAAAAAGTGTCTTCTGCAACACGTTCCCTTGGTGCTAGATGAACGAACGTCTCTCCACTTGCTCAGTTCTGACAGATAAGTGTGTGTGAAAGCCGTCCTTCACCTAGCTTGTTGGGAACACAAAGTTTCTTTTCAGTTGCAAAAAAAATTCCATACATATATATGGGGAGGTACAAGCTCCAACTCTCTTTGACAGAGAAAACTGCAGGAACTTCATACCGACACTATTAAACAGACTGAGAAAGCAGAGAAAAAATGTCTCCTGCAAGCCGTTCCCTTGGTGCTAGATGAACGAACGTCTCTCCACTTGCTCAGTTCTGACAGATAAGTGTGTGTGAAAGCCGTCCTTCACCTAGCTTGTTGGACACAGAAAGTTTCTTTTCAGTTGCAAACTCCATTCCATACATATATATGGGGAGGTACAAGCTCCAACTCGGTTTTACAGTGAAAACTGCAGGAACTTCAAACCGGCACTAGGAAACAGACTGAGAAAGCAGAGAAAAAGTGTCTCCTGCAAACCGTTCCCTTGGTGCTAGATGAACGAACGTCTCTCCACTTGCTCAGTTCTGAGAGGTAAGTGTCTGTGAAAGCCGTCCTTCACCTAGCTTGTTGGGAACACAAAGTTTCTTTTCAGTTGCAAATTCCATTCCATACATATATATGGGGAGGTACAAGCTCCAACTCGGTTTTACTGTGAAAACTGCAGGAACATCAAACCGGTACTAGGAAACACACTGAGAATGCAGAGAAAATGTGTCTCCTGCAACCCGTTCCCTTAGTGCTAGATGAAAGAACGTCTCTCCACTTGCTCAGTTCTGAGAGATAAGTGTGTGTGAAAGCCGTCCTTCAACTAGCTTGTTGGGAACACAAAGTTTCTTTTCAGTTGCAAACTCCATTCCATACATATATATGGGGAGGTACTAGCTCCAACTCGGTTTTACAGTGAAAACTGCAGGAACTTCAAACCGGCACTAGGAAACAGACTGAGAAAGCAGAGAAAAAGTGTCTCCTGCAACCCGTTCCCTTGGTGCTAGATGAACGAACGTCTATCCACTTGCTCAGTTCTGAGAGATAAGTGTGTGTGAAAGCTGTACTTCAACTAGCTTGTTGGGAACACAAAGTTTCTTTTCAGTTGCAAACTCCATTCCATACATATATATGGGGAGGTACTAGCTCCAACTCGGTTTTACAGTGAAAACTGCAGGAACTTCATACCGGCACTAGGAAACAGACTGAGAAAGCAGAGAAAAAGTGTCTCCTGCAACCCGTTCCCTTGGTGCTACATGAACGAACGTCTATCCACTTGCTCAGTTCTGAGAGATAAGTGAGTGTGAAAGCTGTACTTCACCTAGCTTGTTGGGAACACAAAGTTTCTTTTCATTTGCAAACTCCATTCCATTCATATATATGGGGAGGTACTAGCTCCAACTCGGTTTGACAGTGAAAACTGCAGGAACTTCAAACCGGCACTAGGAAACAGACTGAGAATTCAGAGAAAAACTCTCTCCTGCAACCCGTTCCCTTGGTGCTAGATGAACGAACGTCTCTCCACTTGCTCAGTTCTGAGAGATAAGTGTGTGTGAAAGCCGTCCTTCACCTAGCTTGTTGGGAACACAAAGTTACTTTTCAGTTGCAAACTCTATTCCATACATATATATGGGGAGGTACTAGCTCGAACTCGGTTTTACAGTGAAAACTGCAGGAACTTCAAACCGGCACTAGGAAACAGACTGAGAAAACAGAGAAAAAGTGTCTTCTGCAACCCGTTCCCTTGGTGCTAGATGAACGAACGTCTCTCCACTTGCTCAGTTCTGACAGATAAGTGTGTGTGAAAGCCGTCCTTCACCTAGCTTGTTGGGAACACAAAGTTTCTTTTCAGTTGCAAAAAAAATTCCATACATATATATGGGGAGGTACAAGCTCCAACTCTCTTTGACAGAGAAAACTGCAGGAACTTCAAACCGACACTAGGAAACAGACTGAGAAAGCAGAGAAAAAGTGTCTCCTGCAAGCCGTTCCCTTGGTGCTAGATGAACGAACGTCTCTCCACTTGCTCAGTTCTGACAGATAAGTGTGTGTGAAAGCCGTCCTTCACCTAGCTTGTTGGGAACAGAAAGTTTCTTTTCAGTTGCAAACTCCATTCCATACATATATATGGGGAGGTACAAGCTCCAACTCGGTTTTACAGTGAAAACTGCAGGAACTTCAAACCGGCACTAGGAAACAGACTGAGAAAGCAGAGAAAAAGTGTCTCCTGCAAACCGTTCCCTTGGTGCTAGATGAACGAACGTCTCTCCACTTGCTCAGTTCTGAGAGATAAGTGTCTGTGAAAGCCGTCCTTCAACTAGCTTTTTGGGAACACAAGGTTTCTTTTCAGTTGCAAACTCTATTCCATACATATATATGGGGAGGCACAAGCTCCAACTCGGTTTGACAGTGAAAACTGCAGGAACTTCAAACCGGCACTAGGAAACAGACTGAGAAAGCAGAGAAAAAGTCTCTCCTGCAACCGGTTCCCTTGGTGCTAAATGAACGAACGTCTCTACACTTGCTTATTTCCGAGAGATAAGTGTGTGTGAAAGCCGTCCTTCACCTAGCTTGTTGGGAACACAAAGTTTCTTTTCAGTTGCAAACTCCATTCCATACATATATATGGGGAGGTACTAGCTCCAACTCGGTTTTACAGTGAAAACTGCAGGAACTTCAAACCGGCACTAGTAAACAGACAGAGAAAGCAGAAAAAAAGTGTCTACTGCGACCCGTACACTTGGTGCTAGATGAACGAACTTCTCTCCTCTTGCTCAGTTCTGAGTTTTAAGTGTGTGTGAAAGCCGTCCTTCAACTAGCTTGTTGGGAACACAAAGATTATTTTCAGTTGCAAAGTCCATTCCATACATATATATGGGGAGGTACTATCTCCAACTCGGTTTGAAAGAGAAAACTGCAGGAACGTCAAACCTGCACTAGGAAACAGACTAAGAAAGCAGAGAAAAAGTGTCTCCTGCAACCCGTTCCCTTGGTGCTAGATGAACGAACGTCTCTCCACTTGCTCAGTTATGAGAGATAAGTGTTTGTGAAAGCCGTCCTTCACCTAGCTTGTTGGGAACACAAAGTTTCTTTTCAGTTGCAAAAACCATTCAATACATATATATGGGGAGGTACAAGCTCCAACTCGGTTTGACAGTGAAAACTGCAGGAACTTCAAACCGGCACTAGGAAACAGACTGAGAAAGCAGAGAAAAAGTCTCTCCTGCAACCCGTTCCCTTGGTGCTAGATGAACGAACGTCTCTACACTTGCTTATTTCCGAGAGATAAGTGTGTGTGAAAGCCGTCCTTCACCTAGCTTGTTGGGAACACAAAGTTTCTTTTCAGTTGCAAACTCCATTCCATACATATATATGGGGAGGTACTAGCTCCAACTCGGTTTTACAGTGAAAACTGCAGGAACTTCAAACCGGCACTAGTAAACAGACTGAGAAAGCAGAAAAAAAGTGTTTACTGCGACCCGTACCCTTGGTGCTAGATGAACGAACTTCTCTCCACTTGCTCAGTTCTGAGTTTTAAGTGTGTGTGAAAGCCGTCCTTCACCTAGCTTGTTGGGAACACAAAGATTATTTTCAGTTGCAAAGTCCATTCCATACATATATATGGGGAGGTACTAGCTCCAACTCGGTTTGAAAGAGAAAACTGCAGGAACTTCAAACCTGCACTAGGAAACAGACTAAGAAAGCAGAGAAAAAGTGTCTCCTGCAACCCGTTCCCTTGGTGCTAGATGAACGAACGTCTCTCCACTTGCTCAGTTATGAGAGATAAGTGTGTGTGAAAGCCGTCCTTCACCTCGCTTGTTGGGAACACAAAGTTTCTTTTCAGTTGCAAACTCCATTCCATACATATATATGGGGAGGTACAAGCTCCAACTCGGTTTGACAGTGAAAACTGCAGGAACTTCAAACCGGCACTAGGAAACAGACTGAGAAAGCAGAGAAAAACTCTCTCCTGCAACCCGTTCCCTTGGTGCTAGATGAACGAACGTCTCTCCACTTGCTCAATTCCGAGAGATATGTGTGTGTGAAAGCCGTCCTTCACCTAGCTTGTTGGGAACTGAAAGTTTCTTTTCAGTTGCAAACTCCATTCCATACATATATATGGGGAGGTACTAGCTCCAACTCGGTTTTACAGTGAAAACTGCAGGAACTTCAAACCGGCACTAGGAAACAGACTGAGAAAGCAGAGAAAAAGTGTCTCCTGCAAACCGTTCCCTTGGTGCTAGATGAACGAACGTCTCTCCACTTGCTCAGTTCTGAGAGATAAGTGTGTGTGAAAGCCGTCCTTCAACTAGCTTTTTGGGAACACAAGGTTTCTTTTCAGTTGCAAACTCTATTCCATACATATATATGGGGAGGCACTAGCTCCAACTCGGTTTGACAGTGAAAACTGCAGGAACATCAAACCGGCACTAGGAAACAGACTGAGAAAGCAGAGAAAAACTCTCTCCTGCAACCCGTTCCCTTGGTGCTAGATGAACGGACGTCTCTACACTTGCTTATTTCCGAGAGATAAGTGTGTGTGAAAGCCGTCCTTCACCTAGCTTGTTGGGAACACAAAGTTTCTTTTCAGTTGCAAACTCCATTCCATACATATATATGGGGAGGTACTAGCTCCAACTCGGTTTTACAGTGAAAACTGCAGGAACTTCAAACCGGCACTAGTAAACAGACTGAGAAAGCAGAAAAAAAGTGTTTACTGCGACCCGTACCCTTGGTGCTAGATGAACGAACTTCTCTCCACTTGCTCAGTTCTGAGTTTTAAGTGTGTGTGAAAGCCGTCCTTCACCTAGCTTGTTGGGAACACAAAGATTCTTTTCAGTTGCAAAGTCCATTCCATACATATATATGGGGAGGTACTAGCTCCAACTCGGTTTGACAGAGAAAACTGCAGGAACTTCAAACCTGCACTAGGAAACAGACTAAGAAAGCAGAGAAAAAGTGTCTCCTGCAACCCGTTCCCTTGGTGCTAGATGAACGAACGTCTCTCCACTTGCTCAGTTCTGAGAGATAAGTGTGTGTGAAAGCCGTCCTTCACCTAGCTTGTTGGGAACACAAAGTTTCTTTTCAGTAGCAAACTCCATTCCATACATATATATGGGGAGATACAAGCTCCAAATCTGTTTGACAGTGAAAACTGCAGGAACTTCAAACCGGCACTAGGAAACAGACTGAGAAAGCAGAGAAAAACTCTCTCCTGCAACCTGTTCCCTTGGTGCTAGATGAACGAACGTCTCTCCACTTGCTCAATTCCGAGAGATATGTGTGTGTGAAAGCCGTCCTTCACCTAGCTTGTTGGGAACACAAAGTTTCTTTTCACTTGCAAACTCCATTCCATACATATATATGGGGAGGTACAAGCTCCAAATCTGTTTGACAGTGAAAACTGCAGGAACTTCAAACCGGCACTAGGAAACAGACTGAGAAAGCAGAGAAAAACTCTCTCCTGCAACCTGTTCCCTTGGTGCTAGATGAACGAACGTCTCTCCACTTGCTCAATTCCGAGAGATATGTGTGTGTGAAAGCCGTCCTTCACCTAGCTTGTTGGGAACACAAAGTTTCTTTTCACTTGCAAACTCCATTCCATACATATATATGGGGAGGTACAAACTCCAACTCGGTTTTACAGTGAAAACTGCAGGAACTTCAAACCGGCACTAGGAAACAGAGTGAGAAAGCAGAGAAAAACTCTCTCCTGCAACCCGTTCCCTTGGTGCAAGATGAACGGACGTCTCTCCACTTGCTCAGTTCTGAGAGATAATTTTGTGTGAAAGCCGTACTTCAGCTAGCTTGTTGGGAACACAAAGTTTCTTTTCAGTTGCAAACTCCATTCCATACATATATATGGGGAGGTACAAGCTCCAACTCGGTTTTACTGTGAAAACTGCAGGAACTTCAAACCGGCACTAGGAAACAGACTGAGAAAGCAGAGAAAAAGTGTCTCCTGCAACCCGTTCCCTTCGTGCTAGATGAAAGAACGTCTCTCCACTTGCTCAGTTCTGAGAGATAAGTGTGTGTGAAAGCCGTCCTTCACCTAGCTTGTTGGGAACACAAAATTCTTTTCAGTTGAAAAACCATTCCATACATATATATGGGGCTGTACTAGCTCCAACTCGGTTTTACAGTGAAAACTGCAGGAAATTCAAACCGGCACTAGGAAACAGACTGAGAACGCAGAGGAAAAGTGTCTCCTGCAACCGGTTCCCTTGGTGCTAGATGAACGAACGTCTCTCCACTTGCTCAGTTCTGAGAGATAATTGTGTGTGAAAGCCGTCCTTCACCTAGCTTGTTGGGAACACAAAGATACTTTTCAGTTGCAAACTCCATTCCATACATATATATGGGGAGGTACTAGCTCCAACTCGGTTTTACAGTGAAAACTGCAGGAACTACAAACCGGCACTAGGAAACAGACTGAGAAAGCAGAGAAAAAGTGTCTCCTGCAACCCGTTCCCTTGGTGCTAGATGAACGAACGTCTCTCCACTTGCTCAGTTCCGAGAGATAAGTGTGTGTGAAAGCCGTCCTTCACCTATCTTTTTGGGAACACAAAGTTTCTTTTCAGTTGCAAACACCATTCCTTACATATATATGGGGAGGTACTAGCTCCAACTCGGTTTTACAGTGAAAACTGCAGGAACTTCAAAACGGCACTAGGAAACAGACTGAGAAAGCAGAGAAAAAGTCTCTCCTGCAACCCGTTCCCTTGGTGCTAGATGAACGAACGTCTCTCCACTTGCTCAGTTCTGAGAGATAAGTTTGTGTGAAAGCCGTCCTTCAGCTAGCTTGTTGGGAACACAAAGTTTCTTTTCAGTTGCAAACTCCATTCCATACATATATATGGGGAGGTACAAGCTCCAACTCGGTTTTACTGTGAAAACTGCAGGAACATCAAACCGGTACTAGGAAACACACTGAGAATGCAGAGAAAAAGTGTCTCCTGCAACCCGTTCCCTTGGTGCTAGATGAAAGAACGTCTCTCCACTTGCTCAGTTCTGAGAGATAAGTGTGTGTGAAAGCCGTCCTTCACCCAGCTTGTTGGGAACTGAAAGTTTCTTTTCAGTTGCAAACTCCATTCCATACATATATATGGGGAGGTACTAGCTCCAACTCGGTTTTACAGTGAAAACTGCCGGAACTTCAAACCGGCACTAGGAAACAGACTGAGAAAGCAGAGAAAAAGTGTCTCCTGCAAACCGTTCCCTTAGTGCTAGATGAACGAACGTCTCTCCACTTGCTCAGTTCTGAGAGATAAGTGTGTGTGAAAGCCGTCCTTCAACTAGCTTTTTGGAAACACAAGGTTTCTTTTCAGTTGCAAACTCTATTCCATACATATATATGGGGAGGCACTAGCTCCAACTCGGTTTGACAGTGAAAACTGCAGGAACTTCAAACCGGCACTAGGAAACAGACTGAGAAAGCAGAGAAAAAGTCTCTCCTGCAACCCGTTCCCTTGGTGCTAGATGAACGAACGTCTCTACACTTGCTCAGTTCTGAGTTTTAAGTGTGTGTGAAAGCCGTCCTTCACCTAGCTTGTTGGGAACACAAAGATTATTTTCAGTTGCAAAGTCCATTCCATACATATATATGGGGAGGTACTAGCTCCAACTCGGTTTTACAGTGAAAACTTCAGGAACTTCAAACCGGCACTAGTAAACAGACTGAGAAAGCAGAAAAAAAATGTTTACTGCGACCCGTACCCTTGGTGCTAGATGAACGAACTTCTCTCCACTTGCTCAGTTCTGAGTTTTAAGTGTGTGTGAAAGCCGTCCTTCACCTAGCTTGTTGGGAACACAAAGATTATTTTCAGTTGCAAAGTCCATTCCATACATATATATGGGGAGGTACTAGCTCCAACTCGGTTTGACAGAGAAAACTGCAGGAACTTCAAACCTGCACTAGGAAACAGACTAAGAAAGCAGAGAAAAAGTGTCTCCTGCAACCCGTTCCCTTGGTGCTAGATGAACGAACGTCTCTCCACTTGCTCAGTTATGAGAGATAAGTGTGTGTGAAAGCCGTCCTTCACCTAGCTTGTTGGGAACACAAAGTTTCTTTTCAGTTGCAAACTCCATTCCATACATATATATGGGGAGGTACAAGCTCCAACTCTGTTTGACAGTGAAAACTGCAGGAACTTCAAACCGGCACTAGGAAACAGACTGAGAACGCAGAGGAAAATGTCTCCTGCAACCGGTTCCCTTGGTGCTAGATGAACGAACGTCTCTCCACTTGCTCAGTTCTGAGAGATAATTGTGTGTGAAAGCCGTCCTTCACCTAGCTTGTTGGGAACACAAAGATACTTTTCAGTTGCAAACTCCATTCCATACATATATATGGGGAGGTACTAGCTCCAACTCGGTTTTACAGTGAAAACTGCAGGAACTTCAAACCGGCACTAGGAAACAGACTGAGAAAGCAGAGAAAAAGTGTCTCCTGCAACCCGTTCCCTTGGTGCTAGATGAACGAACGTCTCTCCACTTGCTCAGTTCCGAGAGATAAGTGTGTGTGAAAGCCGTCCTTCACCTAGCTTGTTGGGAACACAAAGTTTCTTTTCACTTGCAAACTCCATTCCATACATATATATGGGGAGGTACAAACTCCAACTCGGTTTTACAGTGAAAACTGCAGGAACTTGAAACCGGCACTAGGAAACAGAGTGAGAAAGCAGAGAAAAACTCTCTCCTGCAACCCGTTCCCTTGGTGCTAGATGAACGGACGTCTCTCCACTTGCTCAGTTCCGAGAGATAAGTGTGTGTGAAAGCCGTCCTTCACCTATCTTTTTGGGAACACAAAGTTTCTTTTCAGTTGCAAACACCATTCCTTACATATATATGGGGAGGTACTAGCTCCAACTCGGTTTTACAGTGAAAACTGCAGGAACTTCAAAACGGCACTAGGAAACAGACTGAGAAAGCAGAGAAAAAGTCTCTCCTGAAACCCGTTCCCTTGGTGCTAGATGAACGAACGTCTCTCCACTTGCTCAGTTCTGAGAGATAAGTTTGTGTGAAAGCCGTCCTTCAGCTAGCTTGTTGGGAACACAAAGTTTCTTTTCAGTTGCAAACTCCATTCCATACATATATATGGGGAGGTACAAGCTCCAACTCGGTTTTACTGTGAAAACTGCAGGAACATCAAACCGGTACTAGGAAACACACTGAGAATGCAGAGAAAAAGTGTCTCCTGCAACCCGTTCCCTTGGTGCTAGATGAAAGAACGTCTCTCCACTTGCTCAGTTCTGAGAGATAAGTGTGTGTGAAAGCCGTCCTTCACCTAGCTTGTTGGGAACTGAAAGTTTCTTTTCAGTTGCAAACTCCATTCCATACATATATATGGGGAGGTACTAGCTCCAACTCGGTTTTACAGTGAAAACTGCCGGAACTTCAAACCGGCACTAGGAAACAGACTGAGAAAGCAGAGAAAAAGTGTCTCCTGCAAACCGTTCCCTTGGTGCTAGATGAACGAACGTCTCTCCACTTGCTCAGTTCTGAGAGATAAGTGTGTGTGAAAGCCGTCCTTCAACTAGCTTTTTGGAAACACAAGGTTTCTTTTCAGTTGCAAACTCTATTCCATACATATATATGGGGAGGCACTAGCTCCAACTCGGTTTGACAGTGAAAACTGCAGGAACTTCAAACCGGCACTAGGAAACAGACTGAGAAAGCAGAGAAAAAGTCTCTCCTGCAACCCGTTCCCTTGGTGCTAGATGAACGAACGTCTCTACACTTGCTCAGTTCTGAGTTTTAAGTGTGTGTGAAAGCCGTCCTTCACCTAGCTTGTTGGGAACACAAAGATTATTTTCAGTTGCAAAGTCCATTCCATACATATATATGGGGAGGTACTAGCTCCAACTCGGTTTTACAGTGAAAACTTCAGGAACTTCAAACCGGCACTAGTAAACAGACTGAGAAAGCAGAAAAAAAGTGTTTACTGCGACCCGTACCCTTGGTGCTAGATGAACGAACTTCTCTCCACTTGCTCAGTTCTGAGTTTTAAGTGTGTGTGAAAGCCGTCCTTCACCTAGCTTGTTGGGAACACAAAGATTATTTTCAGTTGCAAAGTCCATTCCATACATATATATGGGGAGGTACTAGCTCCAACTCGGTTTGACAGAGAAAACTGCAGGAACTTCAAACCTGCACTAGGAAACAGACTAAGAAAGCAGAGAAAAAGTGTCTCCTGCAACCCGTTCCCTTGGTGCTAGATGAACGAACGTCTCTCCACTTGCTCAGTTATGAGAGATAAGTGTGTGTGAAAGCCGTCCTTCACCTAGCTTGTTGGGAACACAAAGTTTCTTTTCAGTTGCAAACTCCATTCCATACATATATATGGGGAGGTACAAGCTCCAACTCTGTTTGACAGTGAAAACTGCAGGAACTTCAAACCGGCAGTAGGAAACAGACTGAGAAAGCAGAGAAAAACTCTCTCCTGCAACCCGTTCCCTTGGTGCTAGATGAACGAACGTCTCTCCACTTGCTCAATTCCGAGAGATATGTGTGTGTGAAAGCCGTCCTTCAACTAGCTTGTTGGGAACACAAAGTTTCTTTTCACTTGCAAACTCCATTCCATACATATATATGGGGAGGTACAAACTCCAACTCGGTTTTACAGTGAAAACTGCAGGAACTTCAAACCGGCACTAGGAAACAGAGTGAGAAAGCAGAGAAAAACTCTCTCCTGCAACCCGTTCCCTTGGTGCTAGATGAACGAACGTCTCTCCACTTGCTCAGTTCCGAGAGATAAGTGTGTGTGAAAGCCGTCCTTCACCTATCTTTTTGGGAACACAAAGTTTCTTTTCAGTTGCAAACACCATTCCTTACATATATATGGGGAGGTACTAGCTCCAACTCGGTTTTACAGTGAAAACTGCAGGAACTTCAAAACTGCACTAGGAAACAGACTGAGAAAGCAGAGAAAAAGTCTCTCCTGCAACCCGTTCCCTTGGTGCTAGATGAACGAACGTCTCTCCACTTGCTCAGTTCTGAGAGATAAGTTTGTGTGAAAGCCGTCCTTCAGCTAGCTTGTTGGGAACACAAAGTTTCTTTTCAGTTGCAAACTCCATTCCATACATATATATGGGGAGGTACAAGCTCCAACTCGGTTTTACTGTGAAAACTGCAGGAACATCAAACCGGTACTAGGAAACACACTGAGAATGCAGAGAAAAAGTGTCTCCTGCAACCCGTTCCCTTGGTGCTAGATGAAAGAACGTCTCTCCACTTGCTCAGTTCTGAGAGATAAGTGTGTGTGAAAGCCGTCCTTCACCTAGCTTGTTGGGAACTGAAAGTTTCTTTTCAGTTGCAAACTCCATTCCATACATATATTTGGGGAGGTACTAGCTCCAACTCGGTTTTACAGTGAAAACTGCAGGAACTTCAAACCGGCACTAGGAAACAGACTGAGAAAGCAGAGAAAAAGTGTCTCCTGCAAACCGTTCCCTTGGTGCTAGATGAACGAACGTCTCTCCACTTGCTCAGTTCTGAGAGATAAGTGTGTGTGAAAGCCGTCCTTCAACTAGCTTTTTGGAAACACAAGGTTTCTTTTCAGTTGCAAACTCTATTCCATACATATATATGGGGAGGCACTAGCTCCAACTCGGTTTGACAGTGGAAACTGCAGGAACTTCAAACCGGCACTAGGAAACAGACTGAGAAAGCAGAGAAAAAGTCTCTCCTGCAACCCGTTCCCTTGGTGCTAGATGAACGAACGTCTCTACACTTGCTTATTTCCGAGAGATAAGTGTGTGTGAAAGCCGTCCTTCACCTAGCTTGTTGGGAACACAAAGTTTCTTTTCAGTTGCAAACTCCATTCCATACATATATATGGGGAGGTATTAGCTCCAACTCGGTTTTACAGTGAAAACTGCAGGAACTTCAAACCGGCACTAGTAAACAGACTGAGAAAGCAGAAAAAAAGTGTTTACTGCGACCCGTACCCTTGGTGCTAGATGAACGAACTTCTCTCCACTTGCTCAGTTCTGAGTTTTAAGTGTGTGTGAAAGCCGTCCTTCACCTAGCTTGTTGGGAACACAAAGATTCTTTTCAGTTGCAAAGCCCATTCCATACATATATATGGGGAGGTACTAGCTCCAACTCGATTTGACAGAGAAAACTGCAGGAACTTCAAACCTGCACTAGGAAACAGACTAAGAAAGCAGAGAAAAAGTGTCTCCTGCAACCCGTTCCCTTGGTGCTAGATGAACGAACGTATCTCCACTTGCTCAGTTATGAGAGATAAGTGTGTGTGAAAGCCGTCCTTCAACAAGCTTGTTGGGAACACAAAGTTTCTTTTCAGTTGCAAACTCCATTCCATACATATATATGGGGAGGTACAAGCTCCAACTCTGTTTGACAGTGAAAACTGCAGGAACTTCAAACCGGCACTAGGAAACAGACTGAGAAAGCAGAGAAAAACTCTCTCCTGCAACCCGTTCCCTTGGTGCTAGATGAACGAACGTCTCTCCACTTGCTCAATTCCGAGAGATATGTGTGTGTGAAAGCCGTCCTTCACCTAGCTTGTTGGGAACACAAAGTTTCTTTTCACTTGCAAACTCCATTCCATACATATATATGGGGAGGTACAAACTCCAACTCGGTTTTACAGTGAAAACTGCAGGAACTTCAAACCCGCACTAGGAAACAGAGTGAGAAAGCAGAGAATAACTCTCTCCTGCAACCCGTTCCCTTGGTGCTAGATGAACGGACGTCTCTCCACTTGCTCAGTTCCGAGAGATAAGTGTGTGTGAAAGCCGTCCTTCACCTATCTTTTTGGGAACACAAAGTTTCTTTTCAGTTGCAAACACCATTCCTTACATATATATGGGGAGGCACTAGCTCCAACTCGGTTTGACAGTGAAAACTGCAGGAACTTCAAACCGGCACTAGGAAACAGACTGAGAAAGCAGAGAAAAAGTCTCTCCTGCAACCCGTTCCCTTGGTGCTAGATGAACGAACGTCTCTACACTTGCTTATTTCCGAGAGATAAGTGTGTGTGAAAGCCGTCCTTCACCTAGCTTGTTGGGAACACAAAGTTTCTTTTCAGTTGCAAACTCCATTCCATACATATATATGGGGAGGTACTAGCTCCAACTCGGTTTTACAGTGAAAACTGCAGGAACTTCAAACCGGCACTAGTAAACAGACTGAGAAAGCAGAAAAAAAGTGTTTACTGCGACCCGTACCCTTGGTGCTAGATGAACGAACTTCTCTCCACTTGCTCAGTTCTGAGTTTTAAGTGTGTGTGAAAGCCGTCCTTCACCTAGCTTGTTGGGAACACAAAGATTCTTTTCAGTTGCAAAGTCCATTCCATACATATATATGGGGAGGTACTAGCTCCAACTCGGTTTGACAGAGAAAACTGCAGGAACTTCAAACCTGCACTAGGAAACAGACTAAGAAAGCAGAGAAAAAGTGTCTCCTGCAACCCGTTCCCTTGGTGCTAGATGAACGAACGTCTCTCCACTTGCTCAGTTATGAGAGATAAGTGTGTGTGAAAGCCGTCCTTCACCTAGCTTGTTGGGAACACAAAGATACTTTTCAGTTGCAAACTCCATTCCATACATATATATGGGGAGGTACTAGCTCCAACTCGGTTTTACAGTGAAAACTGCAGGAACTTCAAACCGGCACTAGGAAACAGACTGAGAAAGCAGAGAAAAAGTGTCTCCTGCAACCCGTTCCCTTGGTGCTAGATGAACGAACGTCTCTCCACTTGCTCAGTTCCGAGAGATAAGTGTGTGTGAAAGCCGTCCTTCACCTAGCTTGTTGGGAACACAAAGTTTCTTTTCACTTGCAAACTCCATTCCATACATATATATGGGGAGGTACAAACTCCAACTCTGTTTTACAGTGAAAACTGCAGGAACTTCAAACCGGCACTAGGAAACAGACTGAGAAAGCAGAGAAAAACTCTCTCCTGCAACCCGTTCCCTTGGTGCTAGATGAACGAACGTCTCTCCACTTGCTCAGTTCCGAGAGATAAGTGTGTGGGAAAGCCGTCCTTCACCTATCTTTTTGGGAACACAAAGTTTCTTTTCAGTTGCAAACACCATTCCTTACATATATATGGGGAGGTACTAGCTCCAACTCGGTTTTACAGTGAAAACTGCAGGAACTTCAAACCGGCACTAGGAAACAGACTGAGAAAGCAGAGAAAAAGTGTCTCCTGCAACACGTTCCCTTGGTGCTAGATGAACGAAAGTCTCTCCACTTGCTCAATTCTGACAGATAAGTGTGTG